>NC_052168.1:23137681-23366626 GCF_902713615.1 Scyliorhinus canicula | reverse complement strand
CGCCTGTTCGGTAACACAGAGGGAAAATTCAGGGTGTCTAATTCTCCCAACAAGCACGTCTTTCGGGACTTGTGGGAGGAAACCGGAGCACCCGGAGGAAACCCACGCAGACACGGGGAGAATGTGCAGACTCCGCACAGACAGTGACCCAAGCCGGGAATCGAACCTGGGACCCTGGAACTGTGAAGCAGCAGTGCTAACCACTGTGCTACCGTGCCACCCATGGGTAGCACCAAGCCCCCACCCCACCCATGTGGGTGAGAGTACCTTTAGGAAATGAGTGTTTATCAGTGATGTCAGAGTGTGGGTGGAGCTGGGCTGTCTGTCAGCTTTTTACTTTCGTTTTTGGCTGTTTGCTGCAGGGTGTGTTTTAGTTTCATTTTCAGAGCTGGATAACTGCAGTCACAGCCAGAAGGGGTATGAATCTCTCTCTGTAATCTAAAAACTGTAAATCAATCCTTTGCTGATTGAAAACTAATAACTGCTCTCAGCAGTGGCTTTAACCTGATGTGTTTCCGTTTAAAGGTTTTTTAAGTCTTATGGATGTTAAAAGGAAAGTTTAAGGATTACTTAGTGTTGTATTCTTTGGGGGTTGTGTTTGAATTGATGCTTGCTAAGATGTTCACTGTATGTTTTAAAAAAGTTAACTTGAGTTCATAGAATAAACATTGTTTTGCTTTAAAAAAATACTTTTCCATTTCTGCTGTACCACACCTGTAGAGTGGGCCGTGTGCTCCCCATACCACAATCTAGTAAAGGTTGTGGGTCAGGTGAACTCCATGATACACTTTGGGGTTCTCTAAACCCTGGCCCATAACACCCATAACTGGGTAACGCCAAGCCCCCCCCCCCCCCCTCACTGGCATGTCCACCCCAGCAAAGAACAAAGAGATTGGAACAGAAATAAGAACCTTGGTCGAATATTCACCTTAATCGTCTGGACTCTACTTGCCAGGTATAGCAGGAGGCTATCCCACGCTGCCCATCAAACCTCAGCCCACTTACCAGACTCGTGAAGTTTAATTTAGGAAGCCCAGAACAATCACAGGCCACTCGGATACCCAAATATCGGAAAATACCGCTGGCAAGGCTAATCCAAATCTCCCAAACACTTCAAAGAGGACCTCCCACGCCACCCTGTCGAATGGCTTCTCCGCATCCAGAGATATAATCACCTCTGCCTCAGGGGATGACAAAGGGGACCTTGCAGTGCTAATCCAGATGCTTACCTGTGAAACTCTCCCTCAAAAACGGGCTAGGCCGAACAAACACAGATCCTGGTGGGAGCTATCTAATCAGCGACGTCTCCCTCACATCCCTCAATGACTATAATTCAGAGGGCAGCACGGTGGCGCAGTGGGTTAGCCCTGCTGCCTCACGGCGCCGAGGTCCCAGATTCAATCCTGGCCCTGGGTCACTGTCCGTGTGGAGTTTGCACATTCTCCCCCCCCCCCCCTGTCTGCGTGGGTTTCACCCCCACAACCCAAAGATGTGCAGAGTAGGTGGATTGGCCAGGCTAAATTGCCGCTTAATTGGAAAAAAAGAATTGTGTACTCCAAATTTATTTGAAAAAGACCATGATTTTGTGGCCATTACTGAAACATGGTTAAAGGACGGTCACGACTGGGAGTTAAATATCTACGGGTATCAAACTATTCGGAAGGACAGAGTGGATGGTAAGGGAGGTGGTGTAGCTCTGTTATTTAAGGATGACATCCAGGCAGTAATGAGGAACATCAGTGCTATGGAGGATAAGGTTGAATCCATTTGGGTGGAAATCAGGAATAGTAAGGCGAAAAAGTCACTGAAAGGAGTAGTCTATCGGCCACCAAATAGTAACGTTATGGTGGGGCAGGCAATAAACAAAGAGATAACTGGTGCATGTAGAGATGGTACAGCACTTGTACCATTTAAGAAATACTTTTTTAAGATGCACCTTTAAGAAATGGGCGTTTATCAAATAGCTGCAGTGATGTCAGTGTGTGGGTGGAGCTGGGCTGTCATTCTGTCTTTTCCTTTCGTTTTGAGCTGAAAAGCTGCTTTGTGGCTCTGTTTTTGGTTTTGTTTTCAGTGTTGGAGAGCTGCATTCAAAGCAAGAAGATTTTCTGATATCTCTCTCTACAAGCTAAAGAATGTCTTCAGCTCACTTGATGATTTCAAAAGTAATACCTGTTTCTGTAGATAACTTAAACCTGCTGTCTTTGTTAAAAAGGGTTTAACTTATGGATGTTGCTAGGTAAGGTATTACGGGTTAGCTATAGAGCAGGCATTGTCAAACTCGGATAGCGACCGACGAGTGGGTGTCGGGAGGGTCGTGGAGCCGTGCTTTGCGGCGCTCCTGATTCCACAAATCCCATGCAAGAGCCGTCCTTTAATAATGCCGGCTGCAAGCTGCCTTGAAAATGGCCAGGAACAAAATTTGGCCGCACTTTGCATGCGTGCCCAATCGTCGGTGCGCATGCGCAGTGCGGCCACATTTTTTAAAAATATGATCGCAGCCTTTTTTTTTCCAAGTTTGGGAGCCAAAGGGACCATTGGGGCCAAAGGGACCCAAAACCATTTCCTCCATTTTCATTAGCAACAAACAAGGTAAGAGAAAATGGTGGGTCGCGAAGAGTGGCCGGCATCGGTCGTGCAGGTCGGCCTGCGTGGGCGGGGCTGGTCAGCTGGCATGGGCGGGGCAGGTCGGGCGTGTGGGTGGGGCAGGTCGGGCAGCGTGGGTGGGGCAGGTCGGGCAGCGTGGGCGGGGCAGGTCGGGGGTGTGGGCGGGGCTGGTCGGCTGGCGTGGGCGGGGCAGTCGGCTGGCGTGGGCGGGGCAGTCGGCTGGCGTGGGCGGGGCAGTCGGCTGGCATGGGCGGGGCAGGTCGGGCAGCGTGGGCGGGGCAGGTCGGGGTGTGGGCGGGGCTGGTCGGCTGGCGTGGGCGGGGCAGTCGGCTGGCGTGGGCGGGGCAGGTCGGGCAGTGTGGGCGGGGCAGTCGGCTGGCGTGGGCGGGGCAGGTCGGGCAGCGTGGGCGGGGCAGGTCGGGGTGTGGGCGGGGCTGGTCGGCTGGCGTGGGCGGGGCAGTCGGCTGGCGTGGGCGGGGCAGTCGGCTGGCGTGGGCGGGGCAGTCGGCTGGCGTGGCCGGGGCAGTCGGCTGGCGTGGGCGGGGCAGGGCGGCAGTGTGGGCGGGGCAGGGCGGGTAGTGTGGGTGGGGCAGGTCGGGCAGTGTGGGCGGGGCAGTCGACCGGCATGGGCGGGGCAGTCGGCAGGCGTGGGCGGGGCAGGGCGGGTGGTGTGGGCGGGGCAGTTGGCTGGCGTGGGCGGGGCAGTCGGTCGGTGTGGGCGGGGCAGGTCGGGGCAGTCGGCCGGCATGGGCGGGGCAGTCGGCCTGCGTGGGCGGGGCAGTCGGTCGGTGTGGGCGGAGCAGGTCGGGGCAGTCGGCTGGCGTGGGTGGGGCAGTCGGCTGGCGTGGGCGGGGCAGTCGGCTGGCGTGGGCGGGCCAGGTCGGCCGGCGTGGGTGGGGCAGGGCGGGCAGTGTGGGCGGGGCAGTCGGCTGGCGTGGGCGGGGCAGGTCGGGGTGTGGGCGGGGCAGGTCGGGGGTGTGGGCGGGGCAGTCGGCCGGCGTGGGCAGGGCAGTCGGCCGGCGTGGGCGGGGCTGTCGGCCGGAGGTCTGCCGGCTTGGGGCTGGAAATAGGAAGATAGAGCAGCTAAACACGTGGTTAAGCAGCTGGTGTAGGAGGGAGGGTTTCCGTTATCTGGACCACTGGGAGCTCCGGGGCAGGTGTGACCTGTATAAGGAGGACGGGTTGCATCTAAACTGGAGAGGCATAAATATCCTGGCCGCTAGTGTCACATGGGAGGGTTTAAACTAGTATGGCAGGGGGGTGGGTACCGGAGCAATAGGTCAGAAGGTGAAAGCATTGAGGGAGAACTAGGGAATAGGGCCAGTATGGCTCTGAGGAAGAGCAGACAGGGAGATGTTGCTGAACACAGCGGGTCTGGTGGCCTGAAGTGCATATGTTTAAATGCAAGAAGTATTACGGATAAGGCTGATGAACTTAGAATTTGGATTAGTACTTGGAACTATGGAGTTGTTGCCATTACAGAGACCTGGTTGAGGGAAGGACAGGATTGGCAGCTAAACATTCCAGGATTTAGATGTTTCAGGTGGGATAGAGGGGGATGTAAAAGGGGTGGCGGAGTTGCGCTACTGGTTAGGGAGAATATCACAGCTGTACTATGGGAGGACACCTCAGAGGGCAGTGAGGCTATATGGGTAGAGATCAGGAATAAGAAGGGTGCAGTCACAATGTTGGGGGTTTACTACAGGCCTCCCAACAGCCAGCGGGAGATAGAGAAGCAGATAGGTAGACAGATTTTGGAAAGGAGTAAAAGCAACAGGTTGTTGTGATGGGAGACTTCAACTTCCCCAATATTGACTGGGACTCACTTAGTGCTAGGGGCCTGGACAGGGCAGAGTTTATAAGGAGCATCCAGGAGGGCTTCTTAATACAATATGTAGATATTCCAACTAGGGAAGGGGCTGTACTGGACCTGGTATTGGGGAATGAGCCCGGCCAGGTGGGAGAAGTTTCAGTAGGGGAGCATTTCGGGAACAGTGACCACAATTCAGTAAGCCAGAGGAAATGGGCGAGGTACTAAATGAATACTTTGCATCAGTATTCACCAAAGAGAAGGAATTGGTGGACGTTGAGTCTGGAGAAGGGTGTGTAGATAGCCTGGGTCACATTGAGATCCAAAAAGGTATTGGGCGTCTTGAAAAATATTAATGTGGATAAGTCCCCAGGGCCGGATGGGATTACCCCAGAATACTGAAGGAGGCTGGAGAGGAAATTGCTGAGGCCTTGACAGAAATCTTTGGATCTTCACCGTCTTCAGGTGATGTCCGGGAGGACTGGAGAATAGCCAATGTTCATCCTTTGTTTAAGAAGGGTAGCAAGGATAATCCAGGGAACTACAGGCCTGTGAGCCTTACATCAGTGGTAGGGAAATCACTGGGGCGAATTCTTCGAGACAGGACCTACTCCCATTTGGAAGCAAGGGGTCGTATTAGCGAGAGGCAGCAGGATTTAGCTTGTTTGGAGATTTGGGCGGAGAGATGGAGTTTAATCCGGACAAATGTGAGGTAATGCAATTTGGAAGGTCTAATGCAGGTCGGGAATATACAGTGAATGGTAGAACCCTCAAGAGTATTGACAGTCAGAGAGATCTAGGTGTACAGGTCCATAGGTCACTGAAAGGGGCAACACAGGTGGAGAAGGTAGTCAAGAAGGCATACGGCTTGCTTGCCTTCATTGGCTGGTGCATTGAGTATAAAAATTAGCAAGTCATGTTGCAGCTGTATAGAACCTTAGTTAGGCTACATTTGGAGTATAGTGTTCAATTCTGGTCACTACACTACCAGAAGGATGTGGAGGCTTTAGAGAGGGTGCAGAAGAGATTTACCAGGATGTTGCCTGGTATGGAGGGCATTAGCAACGAGGAGAGGTTGAATAAACTCGGTTTGTTCTCACTGGAACGACGGAGGTTGAGGGGCGACCTGATAGAGGTCTACAAAATTATGAGGGGCATAGACAGAGTGGATAGTCAGAGGCTTTTCCCCAGGGTAGAGGGTCAATTACTAGGGGGCATAGGTTTAAGGTGCGAGGGGCAAGGTTTAGAGGAGATGTACGAGGTAAGTTTTTTTACACAGAGGGTAGTGGGTGCCTGGAACTCGCTGCCGGAGGAGGGGGTGGAAGCAGGGACGATAGTGACATTTAAGGGGCATCTTGACAAATACATGAATAGGATGGGAATAGAGGGATACGGACCCAGGAAGTGTAGAAGATTTTAACTTAGACGGGCAGCATGGTCGGCACAGGCTTGGAGGGCCGAAGGGCCTGTTCCTGTGCTGTACTTTTCTTTGTTCTTTGTCTGCATGGGTTTCCTCCGGGTGCTCCGGTTTCCTCCCACAGTGCAAAGATGTGCAGGGTTAGGTGGATTGGCCATGATAAATTGCCCTTAGGTTAGGTGGGGTTACTGGGTTACAGGAATAGGGTGGAGGTGTGAGCTTAAGTGGGGTGCTCTTTCCAAGAGCCGGTGCAGACTCGATGGGCCAAATGGCCTCCTTCTGCTAGTCTTCTAAACGAGAGAGAATATGGACCCGTGCCTCATCACAGGACAACCATCTCAGCCGAGCTATTCAGTGTCCGCCTTACACGCTGACCATGCCTGACAGAAAATTCCAACTTTTCAACAAGGCCGTCAAGAAGAACCAAACCTGCTAATCTTCGCTGTCCAGCTTCCTTCCTTAGATATGGTGTGGAGATGCCGGCGTTGGACTGGGGTGAGCACAGTAAGAAGTCTGACACCAGGTTACAGTCCAACAGGTTTGTTTTGAATCACTAGTTTTCGGAGCGCAGCTCCTTCCTCAGGTGAATCTGACGTGAATCAGGTTTCACCTGAGGAAGGAGCAGTGCTCTGAAAGCTAGTGATTCGAAACAAACCTGTTGGACTGTAACCTGTTGTCAGGCTTCTTACTGTTCCTTAGGTACAGCTGTGCACAGGATTCCAGGTTTGGTCTCACCAACGTTTGACACAACTGCAGCAAGGTCAACCATGCTCACCCCCCGGTCAGTTACATCCCCCCCCCCCCCCCCGGTCTGTTACATCCCCCCCCCCCCCCGGTCTGTTACATCCCCCCCCCCCCGTCTGTTACATCCCCCCCCCCCGGTCTGTTACATCCCCCCCGGTCTGTTACATCCCCCCCCCCCCGGTCTGTTACATCCCCCCCCCCCCCCCCCCCCCGGTCTGTTACATCCCCCCCCCCCCCGGTCTGTTACATCCCCCCCCCCCGGTCTGTTACATCCCCCCCCCCCCCGGTCTGTTACATCCCCCCCCCCCCCGGTCTGTTACATCCCCCCCCCCCCCCGCCCCCGGTCTGTTACATCCCCCCCCCCCCCCCCCCCGGTCTGTTACATCCCCCCCCCCCCTGGTCGGTTACATCCCCCCCCCTCGGTCGGTTACATCCCCCCCCCCCCGCCGGTCTTTTACTTCCCCCCCCCCCCCCCCCCCCCCCCGGTCTGTTACATTCCCCCCCCCCCCCCCCGGTCTGTTACATCCCCCCCCCCCCCCCGGTCTGTTACATCCCCCCCGGTGCTGTTACATCCCCCCCCCGGTCTGTTACATCCCCCCCCCCCCGGTCTGTTACATCCCACCCCCCCCCTCGGTCTGGTTACATTCCCCCCCCCCCCCCCCGGTCTGTACATCCCCCCCCCGGTCTGTTACATCCCCCCCCCCCCGGTCTGTTACATCCCCCCCCCCCCCGCCGGTCCTGTTACATTCCCCCCCCCCCCCCCCCCCCGGGCCTGTTACATCCCACCCCCCCCTCGGTCTGTTACAATCCCCCCCCCCCCCGGTCTGTTACATCCCCCCCCCACCCCCCGGTCTGTTACATATCGCCCCCCCCTCGGTCAGTTACATCCCCCCCCCCCCCCCGGTCGGTTACATCCCCCCCCCTCGGTCTGTTACATCCCCCCCCCCCGATCTGTTACATCCCCCCCCCGGTCTGTTACATCCCCCCCCACCCCTGTCGGTTACATTCCCCCCCCATCGGATCTGTTACATCCCCCCCCCCCCCCCCGGTCTGTTACATCCCCCCCCGGTCTGTTACATCCCCCACCCCCCCCCCGTCGGTTACATCCCCCCCCTCGGTCTGTTACATCCCCCCCCCCCCCCGTCTGTTACATCCCCCCCCCCCCCCGGTCTGTTACATCCCCCCCCCCCCGGTCTGTTACATCCCCCCCGGTCTGTTACATCCCCCCCCCCCCGTCTGTTACATCCCCCCCCACCCCCCCCGGTCTGTTACATCCCCCCCCCCCCCGTCTGTTACATCCCCCCCCCCCCGGTCTGTTACATCCCCCCCCCCCCCCGGTCTGTTACATCCCCCCCCGGTCTGTACATCCCCCCCGGTCTGTTACATCCCCCCCGGTCTGTTACATCCCCCCCCCCCCCTCGGTCTGTTACATCCCCCCCCGGTCTGTTACATCCCCCCCCCGGTCTGTTACATCCCCCCCCCCCCCCCCCTCGGTCTGTTACATTCCCCCCCCCCGGTCTGTTACATCCGGTCTGTTACATCCCATCCCCCCCCCCCCTCGGTCTGTTACATCCCCCCCCCCCCGGTCTGTTACATCCGGTCTGTTACATCCCCCCCCCCCCGGTCTGTTACATCTCCCCCCCCCCCCCCCCCCCCCCCCGGTCGATGATATCACCCCTCGATCTATTGTATCACCTGGTGACTCCCTCCATTTGCAGTTCCACATTTACCTTGTGAAATGGAGAGGATTAACCCCTTAAGTGCTTGGCTGTTCACTAAGATTCGTTTAAAAAAACATTTAGATTACCCAATTCATTTTGTTCCAATTAAGGGGCAATTTAGCGTGGCCAATCCACCTACCCTGCACATCTTTGGGTTGTGGGGGGTGAAACCCACGCAGACACGGGGAGAATGTGCAAACTCCACACGGACAGTGACCCGGGGCTGGGATTGAATCTGGGACCTCGGCGCCGTGAGGCATCAGGGCTAACCCACTGCACCACCCTGCTGCCCGTTCGCTAATATTCATAACAAAATATTCCGGACGCAGCTTGAATATCGCTGAAAAGAGGCACGTTGCTGAAGCTTTTCGCCTCGCACTCATCAGGGCAAAGACAAGAATGCCAAACGATGCAACAGTTTATTCCGTAGGAGAAACGCGGGCGGACTGGTTGCAAGCCCACTCTGATTGGCCAAACCATTGCCTCTAACATGCAGAATACAGACCGCACTCAAGCAGCCATTCTTACAAAATCCAACATAAAACGTCTACTGCTAAGACGTGATTCCGCGATTGGGCAGCACTTGCAGAACAATATGGAGTGCACTAATAGCTACTCTAACAACCAAATTAAGAGAATCAGTTCAGCTCATAACGTGACTCACTTACACTTGCTAGAAGTGACAGACATTCATACACAGGCGCACGACCTCTGCAAACAAAAGGGATATGATCAGGGATAGTGGAAGGAACTTGTGTTTAGAGTTTGAGGAGATGGGGGAAGGTCCTAAATGAATACTTTGCTTCAGTATTCACAAGAGAGAGAGTGACCTTGTTGCTCATACGAACAGTATGAACCAGGTTAATAGACTCAAACAGGTTGATATTAAGAAGGAGGATGTGCTGAAAATTTTGAAAAGCATTAGCATAAATAAGTCCCCTGGGCCTGATGGGATATACCCAGGTTACTGCGGGAAGTGAGGGAGGAGATTGCTGCGCCGTTGGCGATGATCTTTGCATCCTCACTCTCCACTGGAGTAGTACCAGATGATTGGAGGGAGGCGAATGTTGTTCCCCTATTCAAGAAAGGGAATAGGGAAATCCCTGGGAATTACAGACCCATCAGTCTGTGGTGAGCAAAATATTGGAAAGGATTCTGAGAGATAGGATTCATGATTATCTATAAAAACATAGTTTGATTAAAGATAGTCAGCATGGCTTTGTGAGGGGCAGGTCATGCCTCACAAGCCTCATTGAATTCTTTGAGGATGTGACGAGACACATTGATGAAGGTCGGGCAGTGGATGTGGTGTATATGGATTTCAGTAAGGCATTTGATAAGGTTCCCCATGGTAGGCTCATTCAGAAAGTTAGGGGACATGCGATACAGGGAAATTTGGCTGTTTGTAGACAGAATTGGCTGGCCGAAAGAAGACAGTGAGTGGTAGTGGATGGAAAGTATTCCACCTGGAGGTCGGTGACCAGTGGTGTCCTGCAAGGATCTGTTCTGGAACCTCTGCTCTTTGTGTTTTTTATAAATGACTTGGATGAGGAAGTGGAAGGGTGGGTTAGTAAGTTTGCCGATGACACCAAGGTTGGGGGAGTTGTAGATAGTGTTGAGGGTTGTTGCAGGTTACAACAGGACATTGACAGGATGCAGAGCTGAGCTGAGAAGTGGCAGATGGAGTTCAACCCAGATAAATGTGAAGTGATTCATTTTGGAAGGTCGAATTTGAATGCTGAATACATAGTTAAAGGCTGGATTCTTGGAAGTGTGGAGGAACAGATGGATCTTGGGGTCCACGTACATAGATCCCTCAAAGTTGCCACCCAGGTTGATAGGGTTGTTAAGAACAAAACAACAAAGAACAAAGAAAATTACAGCACAGGAACAGGCCCTTCGGCCCTCCCAGCCTGCGCCGATCCAGATCCTTTATCTAAACCTGTTGCCTATTTTCCAAGGATCTACTTCTCTCTGTTCCCCGCCCGTTCATATATCCAGATGCATCTTAAATGATGCTACCGTGCCCGCCTCTACCACCTCCGCTGGCAAAGAGTTCCAGGCACCCACCACCCTCTGCGTAAAAAACTTTCCATGCACATCTCCCTTAAACTTTCCCCCTCTATACCTTGAAATTGTGACCCTTTGTAATTGACACCCCCACTCTTGGAAAAAGCTTGTTGCTATCCACCCTGTCCATACCTCTCATCATTTTGTAGACCTCAATCAGGTCTCCTCCGTCTTTCCAATGAAAACAATCCTAATCTACTCGACCTTTCTTCATAGCTAGCACCCTCCATACCAGGCAACATCCTGGTGAACCTCCTCTGCACCCTCTCTAAAGCATCCACATCCTTCTGGTAATGTGGCGACCAGAACTGCACGCAGTATTCCATATGTGGCCTAACCAAAGTCCTATACAACTGTAACATGACCTGCCGACTCTTGCACTCAATACCCTGTCCGATGAAGGCAAGCATGCTGTATGCCTTCTTGACCACTCTATCCACCTGCGTTGCCACCTTCAGGGTACAATGGACCTGAACTCCCAGATCTCTCTGTACATCAATTTTCCCCAGGATCCTTCCATTGACCATATAGGCCGCTCTTGAATTTGATCTTCCAAAATGCATCACCTCGCATTTGCCTGGATTGAACTCCATCTGCCATTTCTCTGCCCAACTCTCCAATCTATCTGTATTTGCTGTATTCTCTGACAATCCTCCTCGCTATCTGCAACTCCACCAATCTTAGTATCATCTGCAAACTTGCTCATCAGACCACCTATACCTTCCTCCAGGTCATTTATGTAGATCACAAACAGCAGTGGTCGGAGTACGGATCCCTGTGGAACACCACTAGTCACCCTTCTCCATTTTGAGACACTCCCTTCCACCACTACTCTCTGTCTCCTGTTGCCCAGCCAGTTCTTTATCCATCTAGCTAGTACACCCTGAACCCCATACGACTTCACTTTTTCCATCAACCTGTCATGGGAAACTTATTAAACGCCTTACTAAAGTCCATGTATATGACATGACAGCCCTTCCCTCATCAATTAACTTTGTCACTTCCTCAAAGAATTCTATTAGGTTTGTAAGACATGACCTTCCCTGCGCAAAACTATGTTGCCTATCACTGATAAGTCTATTTTCTTCCAAATGTGAATAGATCCTATCCCTCAGTATCTTCTCCAACAGTTTGCCTACCACTTATGTCAAGCTCACAGGTCTATAATTCCCTAGATTATCCCTGCTACCCTTCTTAAACAAAGGGACAACATTAGCAATTCTCCAGTCCTCCGGGACCTCACCCGTGCTCAAGGATGCTGAAAAGAAGGCATATGGTTTGTTGGCTTTTATTGAGGTTTTGCTGCAGCTTTATAATAGAACATAGAACATAGAACATAGAACGATACAGCGCAGTACAGGCCCTTCGGCCCTCGATGTTGCACCGACATGGAAAAAAAAAACTAAAGGCCATCTAACCTACACTATGCCCTTATCATCCATATGCTTATCCAATAAATTTTTAAATGCCCTCAATGTTGGCGAGTTCACTACTGTTGCAGGTAGGGCATTCCACGGCCTCACCACTCTTTGCGTAAAAAACCCACCTCTGACCTCTGTCCTATATCTATTACCCCTCAATTTAAGGCTATGTCCCCTCGTGCTAGCCACCTCCATCCGCGGGAGAAGGCTCTCGCTGTCCACCCTATCTAACCCTCTGATCATTTTGTATGCCTCTATTAAGTCACCTCTTAACCTTCTTCTCTCTAACGAAAACAACCTCAAGTCCATAAGCCTTTCCTCATAAGATTTTCCCTCCATACCAGGCAACATCCTGGTAAATCTCCTCTGCACCCGTTCCAAAGCTTCCACGTCCTTCCTATAATGAGGCGACCAGAACTGTACGCAATACTCCAAATGCGGCCGTACCAGAGTTTGGTACAGCTGCATCATGACCTCATGGCTCCGGAACTCAATCCCTCTACCAATAAAGGCCAACACACCATAGGCCTTCTTCACAACCCTATCAACCTGGGTGGCAACTTTCAGGGATCTATGTACATGGACACCAAGATCCCTCTGCTCATCCACACTACCAAGAATTTTACCATTAGCCAAATATTCCGCATTCCTGTTATTCTTTCCAAAGTGAATCACCTCACACTTCTCCACATTAAACTCCATTTGCCACCTCTCAGCCCAGCTCTGCAGCTTATCTATGTCCCTCTGTAACCTGCAACATCCTTCCGCACTGTCTACAACTCCACCGACTTTAGTGTCGTCTGCAAATTTACTCACCCATCCTTCTGCGCCCTCTTCTAGGTCATTTATAAAAATGACAAACAGCAACGGCCCCAGAACAGATCCTTGTGGTACGCCACTCGTAACTGAACTCCATTCTGAACATTTCCCATCAACTACCACTCTCTGTCTTCTTTCAACTAGCCAATTTCTGATCCACATCTCTAAATCACCCTCAATCCCCAGCCTCCGTATTTTCTGCAATAGCCGACCGTGGGGAACCTTATCAAACGCTTTACTGAAATCCATATACACCACATCAACTGCTCTACCCTCGTCTACCTGTTCAGTCACCTTCTCAAAGAACTCGATAAGGTTTGTGAGGCATGACCTACCCTTCACAAAACCATGCTGACTATCCCTAATCATATTATTCCTATCTAGATGATTATAAATCGTATCTTTTATAATCCTCTCCAAGACTTTACCCACCACAGACGTTAGGCTCACCGGCCTATAGTTACCGGGGTTATCTCTACTCCCCTTCTTGAACAAAGGGACCACATTTGCTATCCTCCAGTCCTCTGGCACTATTCCTGTAGCCAATGATGACCTAAAAATCAAAGCCAAAGGCTCAGCAATCTCTTCCCTGGCTTCCCAGAGAATCCTAGGATAAATCCCATCTGGCCCCGGGGACTTATCTATTTTCACCTTGTCCAGAATTGCCAACACTTCTTCCCTACGCACCTCAATGCCATCTATTCTAATAACCTGGGTCTCAGCATTCTCCTCCACAATATTATCTTTTTCTTGAGTGAATACTGATGAAAAGTATTCATTTAGTATCTCGCTTATCTCCTCAGCCTCCACACACAACTTCCCACCACTGTCCTTGACTGGCCCTACTCTTACCTTAGTCATTCTTTTATTCCTGACATACCTATAGAAAGCTTTTGGGTTTTCCTTGATCCTAAACCTCTAGTTCGACCACATAGAACATAGAACAGTACAGCACAGAACAGGCCCTTCGGCCCTCGATGCTGCGCTGAGCAACGACCACCCCACTCAAACCCACGCATCCACCCCATACCCGCAACCCAACAACCCCCCCTCAACCCTACTTTTTAGGACACTACGGGCAATTTAGCATGGCCAATCCACCTAACCCGCACATCTTTGGACTGTGGGAGGAAACCGGAGCACCCGGAGGAAACCCACGCACACACGGGGAGGACGTGCAGACTCCACACAGACAGTGACCCAGCCGGGAATCGAACCTGGGACCCTGGAGCTGTGAAGCATTTATGCTAACCACCATGCTACCAATAACTTGGAATATTGTGTCCAGTTCTGGTCGCCTCATTATAGGAAGGATGTGGATGCTTTGGAGAGGATACAGAGGAGATTTACCAGGATGCTGCCTGGACTGGAGGGCATGTCTTATGAAGAAAGGTTGAGTGAGCTAGGGCTTTTCTCACTGGAGTGAAGAAGGCAGAGAGGTGACTTGATAGAGGTGTACAAGGTGATGAGAGGCATGGATAGAGTAGATAGCCAGAAACTTTCCCCCAGGGTGGAAATGGCTGTCACGAGGGGACATAATTTTAAGGTGATTGGAGGAAGGTATCGGAGTCGGTTCTTTACACAGAGAGTGGTGGGTGTGTGGAATGCACTGCCAGCAGAGGGGGTGGAGTCAGAGTCATTAGGGACATTTAAGCGACTCTTAGACAGGCACATGGACAGCAGTAAATTGAAGGGATGTAGGTGAGGTTGATCTTGGATTAGGATAAATGATCGGCACAACATCGTGGGCCGAAGGGCCTGCGCTGTGCTGTACTGTTCTATGTTCAAACCTTGCATCTTTTTGAGTTATCTGAGACCTTGGGAAGCCTATTGCACCCCTTTACTTTCTCCACGGCAACACCACACCCAATCAAAGTCGACTTGCCAACCAATCAGAACCTTTCCCCTGTAGCATAAACCATTGTGATAGTTTGAAATTTGGCATTCTTGTGTTTGGCCTGATGAGTGCAAGATGAAAAACTTCGACAACATGTCTTCCTTTTCAGCAATAATCAAGCTGCACATACTTTAAAAAAATTAATATTAGCGACCAACATAAAAACCCACCTGAAAGTCAATAAACTTTCGTTTTCTTTCAAATGGGAGAAAATTGAAATTTGACGGGGTACCTGTCGAAACCTCTCAGAAGCACAAAACATGATTAAAAAAAAGGTTGGCACCTGGTTCCAGTTTCAGCTGATGTATCTGGGCCTCACCTCACAGTCAGTGTGGTGAGAGCGGCAATAAATTAGCTGAATCTTTTCTCTTTCAGGAACTGCCTAACCAGCGAAGTTTGCACGTCAGAACACAATCAAACCCTTCTTACTTTCACCCTCTGGTGGGCCCTCCGTCTCCTTCGACTCGGGTAATGCTCCAGGTTTGCCTTTCGTTCCACGTTTCGCCATCAGCAGCTTTCGCTCTGTGGGACGAGGAGGAGAAACGTAAGATTGCGTTCGCTCTCGCACCTTTGCAACAGGCAGTCTTGCACTGTCACGGGGGCCGGCAATAGAAAATTAAAACCTACTGCTTCACTTAATAATAATAATAACCTTTATTGTCACAAGTTAGGCTTCCATTAACGCTGCAATGAACTTACTGCGAAACGCCCCTAGTCGCCACATTCCGGCGCCTGTTCAGGTACACCCGGGGGGGGAGGGGGGGGGGGGGATTCAGAATGTCCAACTCACCTAATAGCACGTTTTTCGGGACTTGTGGGAGGAAACCGGAGCGCCCGGAGGAAACCCACGCAGGCACGGGGAGAACGTGCAGACTCCGCACAGACAGTGACCCAAGCCGGGAATCGAACCCGGGACCCTGCAGCTGTGAAGCAACCCCGCCATTCAAAAAGGGAGGAAGAGAGAAAACAGGGAACTATAGACCAGTGAGCTGAACGTCTGTAGTAGGGAAGTTGCTGGAGTCCATTCTCAAGGATTTCCTAGCACAGCATTTGGAAAGCCGTGGTGTAATCAAAGTCAGCATGGATTCACGAAAGGAAAATCATGCTTGACAAATCTATTAGAATTCTGTGAAGATGCAAGAACAAAGAAGAACAGTACAGCACAGGAACAGGCCCTTCGGCCCTCCAAGCCTGTGCCGACCATGGTACCTGCCTAAACTAAAACCTTCTGCATTTACAGAGTCCGTATCCTTCCATTCCCACCCTATTCATATATTTGTCTAGATGTCCTTTAAATGCCGCTATCGCCCCTGCTCCCCCCACCCCCACCTCCCCAGGCAGCGCGTTCCATATATTTACCACGCTGTGTGTAAAAAAAACATGCCTCGCACATCTGTTCTTATCTTTTCCCCGCGCACTTTAAACCTACGCCCCCCCCAGTACTTGACTTGCCTACCCTAGGAAAGAGCAGCAGACTATCCACCCTGTCCATGCCACTCAATCTTGTAGATCTCTATCAGGTCGCCTCTCAGCCTCTGTCGTTCCAGTGAGAACAGACCGAGTTTATCTAACCTCTCCTCGTAGCTAACGCCCTCCATACCAGGCAACTTCCTAATAAACTAGCAGAGTTGACCAGGGAGAACCAGTGGATGTGATTTATTTAGATTTTCAGAAGGCTTTCGACAAGGTCTCACTTAACAGATTAACATGTAACGTTAAAGCGCATGGGATTATGGGTAGTGTCTTGCGATGGATTGAAAACTGGTTAGCAGACAGAGAGTAAAAAGTTGGAATAAATGGGTCTTTTTCCGACTGGCAGGCAGTGACCAGTGGGGTACCACAGGGACCTGTGCTCGGGCCCCAACTGTTCAATTACATATTATTGATTTGGGACGAGGGAACTAAATGTATCTTCTCCAAATCTGCAGATGATACAAAGTTGGGTGGGAGGGTGAGTTGTGAGGAGGATGCAGAGATGCTTCAGCAGGATTTGGACAGGCTGAGTGAGTGGATAGATGCATGGCAGATGCAGTATAATGAGGATAAATGTGAGGTTATCCACTTCAGTAACAAAAATAGGAAGGCAGATTATTATTTGAATTTGTGTAAATTGAGAGGTGGATGCTCAGCGAGACCTTGGTGTCCTCGTGCATCAGTTGCTGAAAGTAAGCGCACAGGTACAGCAGGCAGTAAAGAAGGCAAATGGTTGGGCCTTCATAGCGAGAGGATGTGAGTATAGGAATAGAGATGTTTTACTGCAATTGTATAGGGCATTGGTGAGGCCACACCTGGAGGGCTGTGGGCAGTTTTGGCTCCTTATCTGAGGAAGGATGTTGTTGCTATGGAGGGAGGGCAGCAAAGGTTTACCCGGCTGATTCCTGGGATGGCGGGACTGTCACATGAGGAAAACTAAATTGGTTAGGATTATATTCATTGGAGTTTAGAAGAGTGAGAGGGGATCTCATAGAAACTTACAAAATTCTAACAGGATTGGACAGGGTAGATTCAGAAAGAATGTTCCCGATGGGGGGGGGGTGTCCAGAACTAGTTTGAGGAGAAGGGGCAAATCTTTTCGGACTGAGATGAGGAGAAATTTCTTCACCCAGAGAGCGGAGAATCTTTGGAATTTGCTACCCCAGAAAGTAGTTGAGGCCAAAACGTTGTGGAATTTCAAGAAGGAATTCGATACAGCTCTCTGGGGGGCTAAAGGGATTAAGGAATATGAGGGGGGGGGGGGGGGAGAAGGAAAGGTAGGATCAGGGTATTGAACTTGATGATCAGCCATGATCCTAATGAATGGCGGAGCAGGCTCCAAGGGCCGAATGGCCTCCTCCTGCTTCTATTTTCTATGAAAGATGCCACTTGGCCCATCGTGTCTGCACCCACCCTAATCCCACTTTCCCAGTATTTTCTCCATAACCTTACAAGTGACGGCACTTTTGAGGCGCTCGTCCAGGCATCTTTCAAATGGGTTTCGGCTCGGCCGCTCTTTCAGGCAGACTCCCACAGTCCTCTGAAAAACCTTTCCCTCATCTCCTCTCCAGTCTTTCCACCAATCACTTTAAATCTATGCCCCCCCGCCCAAAGTCACTGACCTCTCTGCTAAGGTAACTGGGCCCTTTCCCATCCACTCTGTCCAGGCCCCTGACAATCGTGTACATCTCAATCAAACGTCCTCCCGGCCTCCTCTGCTCCAATGGAGAACAGTCCCAGCCAACCCAACTTTCCCTCTTTGCGGCAATCTTCCAGTCCTGGCAACAGTCTTGTGAATCTCCCTTGTCCGTTCTCTAACGCGACAACATCCTTTCTATAAGGAGGAGACGAGACAAACTCAAGCTCCCTCTTCTCAATCCTAAATTACATAGAACATAGAACAGTACAGCACAGAACAGGCCCTTCGGCCCTCGATGTTGTGCCGAGCAATAATCACCCTACTCAAACCCACGTATCCACCCTATACCCGTAACCCAATAACCCCCCCCCCCCTTAACCTTACTTTTTAGGACACTACGGGCAATTTAGCATGGCCAATCCACCTAACCCGCACATCTTTGGACTGTGGGAGGAAACCGGAGCACCCGGAGGAAACCCACGCACACACTGGGAGGACGTGCAGACTCCACACAGACAGTGACCCAGCCGGGAATCGAACCTGGGACCCTGGAGCTGTGAAGCATTTATGCTAACCACTGTGCTATCCTGCTGCCCACGGTAGCATGGTGGTTAGCATAAATGTTTCACAGCTCCTTAATTGGAAAAAAAAATGAATTGGATACTCTAAAATTATTTTAAAAAAAGAATGAGGGGGGAAATCTCATAGAAACCTATAAAACTCTGACAAGGTAGATGGGGGAAGGATGTTCCCGATAGCGGGGGGGGGGGTGTCCAGAACCAGGAGTCACAGTCTGAGGATACGGGGTAGACCATTTAGGGTGGAGATGAGGGAGAAATGTTTTCACCCAGAGAGTGGTGACCCTGTGGATTCCGTTACCACAGCAAGTAGTTGCGGTCAAAACATTAGGTTTTCAAGAAGCAGTTCGATATAACACCGGGAGTGAAGGGGATCAAAGGGGGAAGGCGGGATCAGGCTATTGAGTTGGATGATCGGCCATGATCAGAATGAATGGCGGAGCAGGCTCAAAGGGCCGAATGGCCTCCTCCTGCTCCTATTTTCTATGTTTCTAAATGCTATCCCAGCCATCTACCCTTCCATAGGATGGGAGTGTCAAGGTAAGAAAGCAGTGATGAAAACAGAAGGGACGGGAGAGCGGAATCCTGGCTTTAGAACCGTCCTCCTTCCTTCCAGCAACTCCTGACCTCTCTGCGTAAAGGCCCATGGGGCTCCAGGATTGGCCAGCTAGGTCACCCAAAGACAAGTCACGGAGCCTGGCAGATGGTGTTTGGGAGGGACAGAGCAGAAGAATTAGACATTATCCAACAGTAGTCAGAGAGACTAGAGAAACCAGTCAGTGCATAAAGCAGAGGATACAAACAGGCCCAAATTCACCAGCTACAAAACCAGAGGGTAGTAGAAGGTTAGGTACCATGGCAATCTGTCTCAGCTATCCCATTACGTGGTTCCCCCTCTACCCCATCTCCTCTTCTAGCTCACTGTAGCTACCTGGGGTGACCACGTCCCGATTACAAAACGGACACTTGCAGAGAATGATGGGAAAAATGGACAATGCTGAGAAAACAAGCAGGTGCAAGGTTTGTCTGTTGATTGGAGCTGTAGCCCCCAGACCAGACCGATACTGCAAAGCCATTACCGTACAACTGAGCCATCTCCAGGGACAAACGAGTAACATTTAGGTAAACGATACTGAGGCAGACACCCCGGCGCCAGAGGAGACTAGAACAAAGCCAGGCCAACGGCCACCTAGGGCCCTCCCAGCAATCAGGGCAGCCACCCCTTTATTGGAGGGAATCAATACCAATGATCAGGATACGGTCCAATTAATTGGGGCCAAGTTCAAGGACCGTCCAAAAGCCCGCAAAGCCCCCTTTGGGTATAAGAAGCCCCCAAGAGAGAATCGCTCTCTTGGCCTTGGCTCTCAGCGAGGAGAGACCTGCCCAGCAGCTGCACCAGAACAAGTAAGTCCGAAGTCAACGCACGCTATGAGATAGACGCTCCTAGCTACTATTCCGTACCAGCTCCACCCCAGCAGCCTCAGAACCGGACAACGGCCATTGTTCCTCTGACTGAGTGGGCGCCCGAAGCTAAGTATAGGCTTTAGTAGTAGTGATAGTTTAGTTGGTAGAGTTTTGTGCATGAGTATATTTGACTGTGTGTCAATAAACGAGCATTGATTTCGAACTTACTAACTGGTGTATCGAGTCTTTGATCAGTATTCGGGTTTGAACCTTGTGGCGGTATCGAAAGATACCTGGCGACTCTTGAGCAAACGTAATTAGAATTAAGGACGGTGACCATATTAACCGCCATAAACAGCCAATTGAAGAGAGAACACAACGAGCAACATCACGAACATACATCAGCCGGCAAGGTAGGAGAAATGTAGGTGTTTCTCACGGCAGAGAGAATGAATCGTGGTCAAAGGAGCGAAGGCAAGGAACCCACATCCTGCCACTTAATGCCAGGACTCCCAACATGTTGCACCCACTGAAGTCACACATAACACCCACACACTCTCAAAGAGGCAGCTTCAGCCACTGCTCAATTAAATTCAGCAGCGGATTTCGGACGGTGTGACAGTAAATCACGTTTATAGAAAGGCGGAGCTTTGCAGCACGAAATACAACATAACAGTCGGCTGAAACGGAGCTGCAGTCCTTTATCCCACAAAGAGAACTGAGTGGCGTGGTGTAACGATAACAATCTCTCCCTCAACGTCGGCAGAAACTAAAGAGCTGGTCATTGACTTCAGGAATCAAAGTATCGTACACACCCCTGTCTGCATCAACGGGGCCGAGGTGGAGATGGTTGATAGCTTCAAATTCCTAGGTGTGCACATCACCAACAATCTGTCCTGGTCCACCCACATTGACGCTACGACCAAGAAAGCACAACAGCGCCTATATTTCCTCAGGAAACTGAGGAAACTTGGCATGTCCTCATTGACTCTTACAAATTTTTATCCATCTAGAATATTGCCCATCTAGAAGAGTGTAGTTTCCAGAAGAGTATAGTTTCTAGAAGAGTATAGTTTCCAGAAGAGTGTACTATCTAGAAGAGTGTACTATCTAGAAGAGTGTACTATCTAGAAGAGTGGACTATCTAGAAGAGTGGAGGATCTGAGTGGAGGATCTAGAAGAGTGTAATACTATCCAGACGAGTGTAGTACTATCTAGAAGAGTGCACTATCTATCTAGAAGAGTGCACTATCTATCTAGAAGAGTGCACTATCTATCTAGAAGAGTGCACTATCTAGAAGAGTGTACTATCTAGAAGAGTGTACTATCTAGAAGAGTGGACTATCTAGAAGAGTGGAGGATCTAGAAGAGTGGAGGATCTAGAAGAGTGGAGGATCTAGAAGAGTGGAGTATCCAGAAGAGTGGAGGATCTAGAAGAGTGTAGTACTATCTAGAATCCTGATAATTAAAACGTATAAATGGAAATAATCTAAAGATCAGTCTTGAACATTTCAAATGATGGGGCTGTGACTATTTCCTTTTGCAGTTTTCTCCATTGTGGGTGCGATGAGTGTAAGAAATTGTTATATATTCTATTTCATATTTATTGCAGTGATACAAGTAAAAACCCTGGTTGAAAATATATACGGGCAATATGTCTGCTGAAGTTATGATTAAGGAGTCATAAAGGCGAGGTAATCATTGATTTTAACCATTTACTTGTTTATAGAGAGATGATTAATGGGATATCTTTGGAGGCTGCCCGGGGGGATAGATAATGTATGAGGGAGTGGTGTGTAGTTCTAGCTAAGCAGGTTATAGGACATCTTTGTGTGATGCAGATGATGGAATTCATGGGAGGAGCCAGGTCTGTCTGCGGCTTTGGCAGTTTTGCCAGAGGATTCGAGTCTGGCAAGACAGGAGGATTTTTAGGTTAGTCCTGAAAGGGTCTCTCTCCAAAGGTCTGAACAGAGAACAGCAAGTAACCCTGATTGCTAACTTTATCTATGAGTGGACTTTGAATTGTATTGGGTCTGGTCCGGTATCTTAACCGTGGGATTATCATAGATCATAGAATTTACAGTGTAGAAGGAGGCCATTCGGCCCATCGAGCCCCTTGGATTCCTGCTGCTGTCATTGGGAATTCCCAAGCCGCCGGGAAATCCATGGTCAGGGATGCGCTGCTGATGGGACCAATGAATCCCACCACCAGAGAACGGCTGGATAATTCCAGCCATTGTCTTTCAAATTTATATGGATGACTACTTCCTCTTTCATCATTGACGGAGGGTGCAGGTACTTATTTCTGTCGATGTCCAGAACAAAATAAATGGAAAATATTGCAGCAGATGCTAGAAACATAGAAGATAGGAGGAGGCCATTCAGCCCTTCGAGCCTGCTCCGCCATTTTTCACAACCATGGCTGATCGTCCAACTCAATAGCCTAATCCACTTTCTCCCCATAACCCTTGATCCCATTTGCCTCAAGTACCAGAATATTTGAACTAGAAACAGAAAATTCTAGTTAAACCCAGCTGGCAGCATCTGTGGAGAGAATTAGAATTAATGTATAGAGTCCATGTGACTCTTCTTCAGAGCTAAAGAGAGGATTAAAAAAAAAGTAATTGAGTTTCTCCGATTAACACATTCTGCTATATGACCTCTATGTCACTATTGACACTAGCTTTAGTCATTAACACTATCATTACCATTCCCTTTGTCCATGACCTTTAATCTCTCCTGACCTCCAGCCGATCCTTGACTTTCTATTTTGCTCCACACTTCCCAGGGGAAAAAGCTTGGTGACCTCTTAATACAGCCTATGAAGGAGGGGGTCTACTGCTGGCGTGGTTGGGTTCCCCGAGAGATTGTGTGGAAGCTTGAATGCACGTGGTGCTCTAGGGCACAGGAACACTGAAAGGAGAGGTTGAAGTACTGGATGTGGATCCTTGCTGAAGGGCATCCAAGAGAGGTTGAGTGTCTTGTTTACAGGAAGATATAGACGGGATGGTCAAATGGAGGGGGGGGGGGGGGGGGGGGGGGGGGAATAAATTGAAGATGCAATTTAACCCTGAAAAGTGAGAGGTGATACACTTTGGAATGAGCAATTTAACAAGGAAGTATTCAATGAAAGGTCTGATACTGGGAAGTTCCGAAGAACAAAGGGAATAAAGAGACCTTGGCGTGTTTGTCCATAGATCTCTGAAGGCGGAAGGACAGGTTAATCGGGGGGTGAAATAGGCATTTGGGAGACTTGCCTTTATCAATCGAGGCATAGTTTACAAAAGCATAAAGGTCATGCTCAAGTTGTATAGAAGATTGGTGAGGCCACAGCTGGAGCACTGTGTGCAATTATTCTGGCCCCATATTATGGGAAGGATGGGATTGGACTGGAGGGGGTGCAGAGGAGATTCACCAGGATGTTGCCTGGGATGGAACGTTTAATTTATGAAGAGGGGTTGGACAAGCTTGGGTTATTTACTCTGGAGCAGAGAAGGAGGATTCCAAACATCAACTTGATTTTCTCGCCACTGCACATCTTTGGACTGTGGGAGGAAACCGGAGCACCCGGAGGAAACCCACGCAGACACGGGGAGAACATGCAGACTCCGCACAGACAGTGACCCAAGGCGAGAATCGAACCCGGGTCCCTAGTGCTGTGAGGCAGCAGTGCTAACCGCTGCACCACCGTGCCACCCTATGACCGCCTCAATCTTATTTCTATCTCGCACCATATAAAGATACGACCCACAACTCCTCTGCTCCAGGATGGAATGACTAGTCAGGCTAGGCAAACTTATTTTGTAAATACATTCGTATATTTCCTCAATGCCTCGTAGGTCAACAGTTGTTCCTGAATTTACTCAATGCCCTTTAAGCAAAAGGTTCACTTGCTTTACATTGTGTGGCAGAAGAGGGGTTGGGGGGGGGGGGGGGGTGCCCAGGAATCTTGGTTCCCGAAGGAGAATGTGAAATGAAGGTGTTCAGCAGTGTACGACCTCACCAAGAGAGAGCGAGTTCCACTTCCTGAAGATCCAGGAGCAACGATAGGTCGCAGCTCCGATAAATAAAGTAAGAAGTCTTACAACACCAGGTTAAAGTCCAACAGGTTTGTTTCAAACACTAGCTTTCGGAGCACTGCTCCTTCCTCGGGTGAATGAGCAGTGTTCCCAAAGCTAGTGATTCGAAACAAGCGTGTTGGACTTTAACCTGGTGTTGTAAGACTTCTTACTGTGCTCACCCCAGTCCAACGCCGGCATCTCCACATCACCGATAAATAAAGACAACAATTTGCACTGAGCATTTAAGGATCGTAAACGGAGTAGTCCATACAGCCCATCAAGCCTCCTCTACTAATATCCGATGATGGCTGATTGGATTCCTGCCGCTCCCCAAAACCCTCAACTTCGGAATACAGCTCAGGAGCAGGCCCTTCGGCCCTCCACACCCATAAAGGGTCCTATCTAGACCAACCACCTGTATCCTTCTATAATCTTTAATCTCACAAGTAGGCTTACATTAACACTGCAATAAAGTTACTGTGAAAGGCCCCTTGTCCAGCGTCTGTTCAGGTACACAGAGGGAGAATTCAGAATGGCCAATTCACCTAACAAGCACGTCCTTCGGGACTTGTAGGAGGAAACTGGAGCACCCGGAGAAAACCCACACAGACACGGGGAGAATGTGCAAACTCCACGTAGTGACCCAAGCCGGGAATCGAACCTGGGACCGTGGGGCTATGAAGCAACAATGCTAACCACTGCGCTATCGTGCCACCCATTTTTAAAAAAAACTTGCCCCACACATCTCCACTGAACCTTTTCCCTCACACCTTGAACTTGTGCCCCCGTGTAATTGTCATTTCCACCCTGGGACAAATCCTCCATCTGTTCACCCTATCTACACCCATCATAATTTTATAAACGTCTATCAGGTCGCCCCTCGGCCTTACATGACCCTCATTAATATGGGGGCCTCACGGTAGCATGGTGGTTAGCATCAATGCTTCACAGCTCCAGGGTCCCAGGTTCGATTCCCGGCTGGGTCACTGTCTGTGTGGAGTCTGCACGTCCTCCCCGTGTGTGCGTGGGTTTCCTCCGGGTGCTCCGGTTTCCTCCCACAGTCCAAAGATGTGCGGGTTAGGTGGATTGGCCATGCTAAATTGCCCGTAGTGTAAGGTTAATGGGGGGATTGTTGGGTTACGCGTTACGTGGGTTTAAGTAGGGTGATCATTGCTCGGCACAACATCGAGGGCCGAAGGGCCTGTTCTGTGCTGTACTGTTCTATGTTCTATTCTATGTTCTATGTTCTATGTATCTGCTTTGTTTGGCCCCTTGTTCCGCACTGTAACCAATCACTGTTTGTCGGTGTACTTTGTTGATTATTCTTTTTGTCTACTGTTTATGTACTGTGTATGTTCCCTCGGCCGCAGAAAAATACTTTCCACTGTAGTTTGAGAGCTGGTCATTGACTTAAGGAAGCAAATTACTGTACACACCACTGTCAGCATCAACGGGGCCGAGGTGGAGATGAAATGAAATGAAAATGAAAATGAAAATCGTTCGTCACAAGTAGGCTTCAAATGAAGTTACTGTGAAAAGCCCCTAGTCGCCACATTCCGACACCTGTTCGGGGAGGCCGGTACAGGAATTGAACCATGCTGCTGGCCTGCCTTGGTCTGCTTTAAAAGCCAGCGATTTAGCCCTGTGCTAAACCAGCCCTGAATGGTTAACAGCTTCACATTCCTAAGGGGTGCACATCACCAAAAATCTGTCCTGGTCCACTCACGCCGACGCTACCACCAAGAAAGCACAACAGCGCCTATACTTCCTCAGGAAACTAAGGAAATTTGGCATGTCCACATTAACCCTGACCAACATTTACAGATGCAACATAGAAAGCATCCTATCGGGCTGCATCACAGCCTGGTATGGCAACTGCTCGGCCCAGGACCGCAAGGAACTTCAGAGAGTCGTGAATACCGCCCAGTCCATCACACGAACCTGCCTCCCATCCATCTACACCTCACGCTGCCTGGGGAAGGCGGGCAGCATAATCAAGGATCCCTCCCACCCGGCTTACTCACTCTTCCAACTTCCATCGGGCAGGAGATACAGAAGTCGGAGAACACGCACAAACAGACTCAAAAACAGCTTCTTCCCCACTGTCACCAGACTCCTAAATGACCCTCTTATGGACTGACCTCATTAACACTACACCCCTGTATGCTTCAACCGATGCCGGCGCTTATGTAGTTACATTGTGTACCTTGTGTTGCCCTATTATGTATTTTCTTTTCTTTTACTAATCTGTTGAGCTGCTCGCAGAAAAATATTTTTCACTGTACCTCGGTACACGTGACAATAAACAAATCCAATCCAATGTGACAATAAATCAAGTAATTAACCATGTTAATTGTCAACGGCCTTACAGACGTAAAACACCCAGGTTCCTCTGCTCCTGCACCCCTAAAATAATTTTATCCTTTATTTTGAATTGTCTCTCCGGGTTCTTCCGACCAAAATGCATCACCTCGCACTTCTCCGCATTGAACTCCATCCGCCACTTCTCAGCCCACTCCACCAACTTGCCCCTGTCCTTTTGAAGTTCGACACTGCCCACTTCATGGCTTACAGTACTTCCATGTTTATTTTTGGACTTACTTTTCTTCCCGTAAGGCTTCCTCTTTATCTTCGCGGCTTCCGCCTGTTTGGTGACAGACTTTTCGAAAGCTGTGTAAAAGAAAACGATTGACAGATTATGACAAACACCCGCTTGGATGGGAGCGGGCAACATAAACATAAACGACAAGACGAGATCTAAAATTCCTCGACTCATTTCCCCCCCCCCCCTCTATTCTACCACGGGGTGTGGGCGTTGCTGGCTAGGCCAGCATTTCTTGCCCATCCCTAATTGCCTTCGAACTGCGTGACTCGCTCGGCCATTCCGGAGGACAATTTAAGAGTCAACCAAGTCGCTGTGGGACTGGAGTCACGTGTAGGCCAGACCGGGTAAGGACGGCAGATTTCCCTTCCCTCATAAAAGGACATTAGTGACCCAGATGGGTTTTACAACAATTGATCAGAGTTTCACGGTCAGCGACTAGTTTCAATTCCAGATTTATTAACCAAATTTAAATTCCACCAGTGGGGATTTGAACTGACGTACACCCGGGCATTGGCTAGGCCTCTGGGTTATTGGTCCAGTATTACCACTGGTGCACAGCAAAGTAAAGTCGCCACAGTCCCAGGTGACCACAGGCTGATTTTCTCTTTGAGAGGGAGAGCTGACTGGTGGTGATTTAACTCGAGGATCACCGCACCTCAGGCAAGGGACAAGGTTGACAAGATTCATGATTAACCTCCGTCAATACGAGAATTGGCCTCGCTCTGCATCACGAACCAGCCGTCCAGTCAACTGAGCTAAACCAGTCAATGGAGCAATGCTCCTCAGTGTGGTCTACCCCCTGGGACACTTCCCCAAGCTATTTTCCTGGTCTTCCCACAAAACTGGAACAGGATGATGGGCTCGTTGACGGAGCTGTCCGATTAATCCCGCTCCCCAGCCTCTTCCTTCTAGCCCCGTATTTTCTTTTTCCTTCAAAAATATTTACCCAACTTTCTCTTTTTTGCTGAATCTGCACCCACTGGCCATTCAGAAGTGCACCCAGATCATAACTTGCACAAACGTTTATCCTCGGCTCCCCTCAAGTGCTTTCATTGATCACCTTAAACCCTGTCTTCTGCCTCGCAATCCTTCCGCCACCCCGGAGACAATTTCTCCTGATTTAACATAGAACAGTACAGCACAGAACAGGCCCTTCGGCCCTCGATGTTGTGCCGAGCAATGATCACCCCACTCAAACCCACGTATCCACCCTATACCCGTAACCCAACAACCCCCCCTTAACCTTACCTTTTAGGACACTACGGGCAATTTATCATGGCCAATCCACCTAACCCGCACATCTTTGGACTGTGGGAGGAAACCGGAGCACCCGGAGGAAACCCACGCACACACGGGGAGGACGTGCAGACTCCACACAGACAGTGACCCAGCCGGGAATCGAACCTGGGACCCTGGAGCTGTGAAGCATTTATGCTAACCACCCTGCTACCGTGCTGCCTCATCATAGTATTGAACAGCTCAATTAAACCTTCTCTCAACCGTCTCTGTCCCAAGGAGAAGGATCCCAACGTTACCCGCAAGTTACCCCCGGTTACCTTCTCAGCTGCTGCCTTCCCCAAGGCCGTGGCATCAACGTCCCAAAGTGTGGCGCCCACAATCAGAGAATCCCTCCAGTGCAGGAGGAGGCCATTTAGCCCATCGAGTCTGCACCAACCCTCTGAAAGGGGCACCCCACTTCGGGTCAGCCCCCCCCCCCCCCAATCCCCGTAACCCCACCTACCATTTTGGACGGAAAGGGAGAATTTGCCCCAGGACACCACGGTGACTTCCCATTGTCGTGGGGCCTTTCAACTCCCCCAGAGCGGGCGAGGCCTCAGTTTAACGTCTTGGTCAGAAGGCGGTGCACAATTCCTTCAGTACTGCACCGGATGTCCAGCTAGATTCTGCCCTTGAACCCCGAGAGGGGGACCCGAATGCACAATGCCCTAACTAAGGGGGCGAGGGTGTCACCACCTGAGCTACAACTGGGAACGGCCGCACAACCAAGCTGAAGATTCACTGGCAACATTAAGGCAGATTAACAATGAAATCATGTGCAATGATGCGGCGCTAAATACAATTAATTTCTATAACCTATCCTACAACCCCTACAGTGCAGAAGGAGGTCATTCGGCCCATCGAGTCTGCACTAGCCCTCTGAAAGATCACCCCGCCCAGGCCCGATCCCCCTCCCCTATCCCAGTAAACCCACCTATCCTGTTGGACACTAATGGGCAATTTATCACGGCCAATCCACCTAACCGTTGGACTGTGGGAGGAAACCAGAGCACCTGCAGGAAACTCACGCCGACACGGGAGAAGGTGCAAATTCCACCCAGTCACCCAAGGCTGGGGTAGAACCCGGATCCCTGGCGGCCGTGGTCGCCACCATCACGGGAGTTAAATTAATAAAACTGAAGACGCTTTGTTCTTGGCTGAATGGTAGGGCAGCAGTAACCTTTCGAACCTTACCTGGGGCTACCGGCATTTGGAGTTGATAGCCCGTCAGCTCACACCAGCCCACGGGGTACACATCTGGCGACTCGCAGTCTACCCACTGATCATATTCGTCGTCCCACCCGTCGAAATGGATCCGCAAGAGACGGTTCACCACGCGCGTCACCGTGGCAACGCAAATGAGGCGCGGCTCCATCAGGTCCACCGCCTCGAGTTTCATTCCCGGTTCAAATCCGTGGTAGGGAATATCCTGGGAAAACGAAGGGAGAAACAGAGCTCATATCGCAGGCCTCCCATTCTGCAACGGGGCCTACCAAGCTCGTCCAATCACGGCAATCTGACCCGTCTGAAATCTTAATTTCCAACCATTTTCTCCACAACCTTCACCGTTTCTACTCAAAGGACTCGGATCCTGGAGTCCCCACTCTAACTGCACTGTGGGAGTACCTACACCACGGGGACTGCAACATCAAGAAGGCGGTTCACCCGCCACCCTCTCAATGGGAATTACGGATGGCAACAATAAATGAAGATCACCATTCCATGAGTGGAACAGCCTGAAGATAATTAGCATCAACTTCAAACCATATTAGTGAAAATTTCATTCAGAATCAGCCAACAATTCACCCCCTTATTTGTGATAAAATGGACCAGGTCAGACTCAGTCCCACATAGAACATAGAACAGTACAGCACAGAACAGGCCCTTCGGCCCTCGATGTTGTGCCGAGCAATGATCACCCTCCCCAAACCCACGTATCCACCCTATACCCGTAACCCAACCCTTAACCTTACTTTTTAGGACACTACGGGCAATTTAGCATGGTCAATCCACCTAACCCGCACATCTTTGGACTGTGGGAGGAAACCGGAGCACCCGGAGGAAACCCACGCACACACGGGGAGGACGTGCAGACTCCGCACAGACAGTGACCCAAGCCGAGAATCGAACCTGGGACCCTGGAGCTGTGAAGCATTTATGCTAACCACCATGCTACCCTGCTGCCCGCTAATACCATAGAATCTCTACAGCGCAGAAGGAGGCCATTTGGCCCATCGAGTCTGCACCAACCCCTCGAACGAGCACTCTACCCATTCCCACTCTTCCATATCCCAGTAACCCCCCAAAACCGAACCTCCACATCCATGGACACCAAGGGCAATTTAGCACGGCCAATCCACCCAACATGCATAACTTTGGGCTGTGGGAGGAAACTGGAGCACCCGGAGGAATCCCACACAGATACGGGGAGAACGTGAAAACGCCACACAGACAGTGACCTCAGGCCGGAATTGAACCCGGGACCCTGGAGCTGTGAGGCAGCAGTGCTAACCACTGTGCCACCGTGTCGCCCAGTAAACGGTCAACAGTAATAGTAGGTAACGTCATAGAAGGGCGAGACATATACTTGTGACCTGGATGCTTTGGCAATTAAATTGTTAAGCCAATCACATTATTAATGACAGGTGACTATTGCTGGCTTAACCTTCAAACAAAAAAAAAAGAGTATAAATGGGCACAGTTGGGGTGGGGGTGGGGGGACCATAAGGAGCTTGTAACTCTGCTGAGCCTTTTAAGAATAAACTTGCTGAAGGTAAATGACCAGTTGTTGTATTATTCCTCCACCATGTACAGTTATTGATCTGAACAACCCCAAAAATCCAATAACGTATCATCCCGTCTTATCCCACCTAGATCATTAACTTTTCCAATGCTCTTCATAACTAACAGTTTGCTGACCCTAATAATCTCCTTTTCCCAGTTGTAAAATGGTGTGTTGTTAGGTGGGTCTCACACTGAGGTTCTGAGCCTTGTACAACTTCTATTTGTTTCTTGTAATTATGCACAGTACAAGGTCTAAGCTAGGAGCTGTCTCCATGCTTGCCTCTACGCACGTCTCTGTCCAGTGCAAGACTCTACTCGAGACTCGGCTCAGGTGTTCCTTTACATCACGGCATGGGCATTACTGTACCCAATCCCACGTTAACCTTTACTACATTCCCATATCTCTCTACACCTCCATTCACCCACCAGGATTTTCTGAGAGCTCTCTGCCCCTTTTTTGAACCGTGGTCCAACCAATTACCACTATCCTCCGCCAGGGCTGAACTGGTTTCAAATTGGACAACTTTCCCTTCATGTCCCCCACAAGAACGGCGTTGGCATGGCTACCCACATGGATCCTGGCTATGCTCGGCTTTATGAGATGCGTGGAGCTTTCTTTATTTTTCACTGCTACCTGGGCCTCCCTCCCTCACCTCTTTTTCGGGCAAGTTGGTGGCTGCATTGGTGTCGCCTCCTGCTCTTGCCTCATACCGGAAAACATCATCAACTTGGCTTCGAATTTTCACCCCTCTGGTCTTCCCTGCCCTTTCTTTACTTTCAATTTCTGGTGACAGGTCATTCACCAATATTCATTAGAACACCGTGTGGGCAGCACGGTAGCATGGTGGTTAGCATAAATGCTTCACAGCTCCAGGGTCCCAGGTTCGATTCCGGCTTGGGTCACTGTCTGTGCGGAGTCTGCACGTCCTCCCCGTGTCTGCGTGGGTTTCCTCCGGGTGCTCCGGTTTCCTCCCACAGTCCAAAGATGTGCGGGTTAGGTGGATTGGCCGTGCTAAATTGCCCGTAGTGTCCTAAAAAGTAAGGTTAAAGGGGGGGTTGTTGGGTTACGGGTATAGGGTGGATACGTGGGTTTGAGTAGGGTGATCATTGCTCGGCACAACATCGAGGGCCGAAGGGCCTGTTCTGTGCTGTACTGTTCTATCTATCTAACATTGCTGACTCCACCATTGACCTTGACTACACTTCCACACACCCAGCTTCCTGCAAGGCCTCTATTCTATTCTCCCACTTTCTCCGTCACATCGGTCTGAACGATGAAACCTTCCGAAACCCGTGCTTCCAAAAGGTCATCCTTTCTTCCCAACAGCGAATTCTCCCCACGGCATGGTTGGCCGAGTCTTCCCCCATGTCCGATCTATTGCAAGTCCAGGCCAGATGGTGGGGGGTGGATGTAATGCGACATGAATCCCAGGTCCCTGTTGAGGCCGCACTCATGCGTGCGGAACTTAGCTATAAGTTTTTGCTCGGCAATTCTGCGTTGTCGCGTGTCCTGAAGACCGTCTTGGAGAGGCAAGAATTGCTGAGCAAAAACTTATAGCTAAGTTCCGCACGCATGAGTGCGGCCTCAACAGGGATCTTGGATTCATGTCGCATTACATCCACCCCCCACCATCTGGCCTGGACTTGCAAAATCCTACCAATTGTCCTGGCTTGAGACAATTCACACCTCTTTAACCTGGGATTATCCCTCTCCCTGGATCTGTAATGATTTGATTACCTGCTAATGCTCGCATTCCAAGCATTGTTCAGCATCTCTGACTTTGTCTATATAAATGTTTCTGGAACATACCCTCCATTCACCTGAGGAAGGAGCTGCGCTCCGAAAGCTCGTGTTTGAAACAAACCTGTTGGACTTTAACCTGGTGTTGTAAGACTTCTTACTGTGCTCACCCCAGTCCAACGCCGGCATCTCCACATCATCCTCTACATTAAGAAGTCTTACAACACCAGGTTAAAGTCCAACAGGTCTGTTTCAAATCACTAGCTTTCGGAGTGCTGCTCCTTCCTCAGGTGAATCAGGAAGGAGCTGCGCTCCGAAAGCTCGTGTTTGAAACAAACCTGTTGGACTTTAACCTGGTGTTGTAAGACTTCTTACTGTGCCCACCCCAGTCCAACGCCAGCATCTCCACATCATCCTCTACATCAGGAAGAGCAAGTGGAGACGGTACACTTTTTTGGAACCTCCGTCCAGTCTGCAACCCAGAGCTTCTAGTCACCTGTCATTTTAATTCTCCACCTTTCTCTCACTCTAACCTTCCTGTCCTTGGCTTGCTGCAGCGCTCCCCAATGAAGCTCAACGTAAGCTCGAGGGACAGCCCTTCATCTTTCCACTGGGTACTTTCCAGTCTTCTGGGCTCAGCTTGAAGTTAGAGTCTTCAAGGTCTCCAGCTCAGAAAAGGCCATTTGGCCCATCGCATCGGCGCCGGTCAAAAACAACCTTCTTACCATTCTAATCCTATTTTTGAACACATGGCCCATAGCCTTGTCTGCCCTGACATCGCAAGTGTCCATCTAAATACTTCTTAAATGATACAAGGGTTCCTGCCTCCACCTCCCTTTCAGGCAGCTAGTTCCAGACTCCCACCAGCCTCTGGGTGAAAAGGTTTCCCCTCACAAAGAACAAGAACAAAGAAAATTACAGCACAGGAACAGGCCCTTCGGCCCTCCCAGCCTGCGCTGATCCAGATCCTTTATCTAAACCTGTCTCCTATTTTCCAAGGTCTACTTCCCTCTGTTCCCGCCCATTCATATACCCGTCTAGATGCATCTTAAATGATGCTATCGTGCCCGCCTCTACCACCTCCGCTGGTAAAGCGTTCCAGGCACCCACCACCCTCTGCGTAAAAAACTTTCCACGCACATCTCCCTTAAACTTTCCCCCTCTCACCTTGAAATCGTGACCCCTTGTAACTGACACCCCCACTCTTGGAAAAAGCTTGTCGCTATCCACCCTGTCCATACCTCTCATAATTTTGTAGACCTCAATCAGGTCCCCCCTCAACCTCCGTCTTTCCAATGAAAACAATCCTAATCTACTCAACCTTTCTCCATAGCTAGCACCCTCCATACCAGGCAACATCCTGGTGAACCTCCTCTGCACCCTCTCTAAAGCATCCACATCCTTCTGGTAATGTGGCGACCAGAACTGCACGCAGTATTCCAAATGTGGCCGAACCAAAGTCCGATACAACTGTAACATGACCTGCCAACTCTTGTACTCAATACCCCGTCCGATGAAGGCAAGCATGCTGTATGCCTTCTTGACCACTCTATCGACCTGCGTTGCCACCTTCAGGGTACAATGGACCTGAACTCCCAGATCGCTCTGGACATCAATTTTCCCCAAGACCCTTCCATTGACCATATAGTCCGCTCTTGAGTTAGATCTTCCAAAATGCATCACCTCGCATTTGCCTGGATTGAACTCCATCTGCCATTTCTCTGCCCAACTCTCCAATCTATCCCCTCTAAACCTCCCGTCCCCTTACCTTAAATCAGTGCCCCCTGGTCATTGATCCGTCCACCAAGGGGAACGTTTTTTCCTGTCTACTCTATCTGTGCCCCCTGATAATTTTATACACCTCAATCACGACCCTCCTCAGTCTCCTCTGCTCCAAGGAAAACAACCCCAGTCTATCCAATCTCTCTGCATAACTAAAACTCTCCGTCCTGGTAAATCCCCTCTGCCCCCTTCCCAGCGCTATCACATCCCTCCTATAATGTGGGCTCCAGAGCTGCACACAGGGGCTGGTTTAGCACACTGGGCTAAATCACTGACGTTTAAAGCAGACCCAGGCAGGCCAGCAGCACGGTTCGATTCCCGTACCAGCCTCCCCGGACAGGCGCCGGAATGTGGTGACTAGGGGCTTTTCACAGTAACTTCATTGAAGCCTACTCGTGACAATAAGCGATTTTCATTCATTTCAATACTCTAGCTGTGGCCTAACCAACGTTTTATACCGTTCCAGCGTAACCTCCCTGCTCTTAAACTCTATGCCTCGGCTAATAAAGGCAAGTATACTATCTGCCACCCTGACCACTGTATCCTCCGGCTCTGCTACCTTAAGGGACCGGTGTACGTGCACACCAAGCTCCCCCTGATCCTCGGTGCTTCCCAGGGTCCTGCCGTTTATCATGTATTCCCTTTGCCTTGTCTGTCCTGCCCGAGTGCATCACCCCACACTCAACCGCCAACAATTTTAGATCATCAACAGTACACAAAGAACAAAGAAAATTACAGCACAGGAACAGGCCCTTCGGCCCTCCCAGCCTGCTCTGATCCAGATCCTTTATCTAAACCTGTTGCCTATTTTCCAAGGATCTACTTCCCTCTGTTCCCCGCCCATTCATATACCTGTCTAGATGCATCTTAAATGATGCTATCGTGCCCGCCTCTACCACCTCCGCTGGCAAAGCGTTCCAGGCACCCACCACCATCTGCGTAAAAAACTTTCCACACACATCTCCCTTAAACTTTCCCCCTCTCGCCTTGAAATCGTGACCCCTTGTAACTGACACCCCCACTCTTGGGAAAAGCTTGTTGCTATCCACTCTGTCCACACTGCTCATAATTTTGTATACCTCAATCAGGTCCCCCCCTAAGTGGATTGGCTAAATTGACCCTTAATTGGAAAAAAAAAATGAATTGGGTACACTAAATTTAAAAAAAACAGATGTGCGAGGCACGTTTTTTTACACAGAGGGTGGTAAATATATGGAACGCTCCTGTGGAGATACAAGCCTGGGGGCCCTGGTAACGGCGCCGTGGCCGCTCCCTCCTACGAGGTATACCACGAGTCCGGTGGTGGCTCCGTTAAGGGGGAACCATCGGTTCGTCCCGGGGAACATTGATGGGGGATTTCAGGGTTGGCACAGAGCGGGCATTAGACAGCTGAGGGACCTGTTTATTGATGGGAGGTTTGCGAGCCTGGGGGAGTTGGAGGAGAAATTTGGGCTCCCCCCGGGGAACATGTTTAGATATCTGCAGGTAAAGGCATTTGCTAGGCGGCAGGTGGAGGGATTCCCTTCGCTTCCCGCGAGGGGGGTGAGTGACAGGGTGCTTTCGAGGGTCTGGGTCGGGGATGGGAAGGTATTTGATATCTACAAGGTTATGCAGGAGGTGGAAGAGGCGTCAGTAGAGGAGCTGAAAACTAAGTGGGAGGGGGAACTGGGGGAACAGATCGAAGACGGGACATGGGCTGATGCCCTCGAGAGGGTTAATTCTTCCTCCTCGTGTGAGCAGCTTAGCCTCATCCAATTCAAGGTGCTGCACAGGGCCCACATGACTGGGACGAGGATGAGTAGGTTCTTTGGGGGTGAGGACAGGTGTGCCAGGTGTTCGGGGAGTCCAGCGAACCATGCCCATATGTTCTGGGCATGCCCGGCACTGGAGGAGTTCTGGAAGGGGGTGGCGGGGACGGTGTCGAGGGTGGTGGGATCCAGGGTCAAGCCAGGCTGGGGACTCGCGATTTTTGGGGTTGGGGTGGAGCCGGGAGTGCAGGAGGCGAAAGAGGCCGGTGTGCTGGCCTTTGCGTCCCTAGTAGCCCGGCGAAGGATCTTGCTACAATGGAAGGATGCGAGGCCCCCAAGCATGGAGACCTGGATCAATGACATGGTGGGTTTCATTAAGCTAGAGAAGGTCAAATTCGCCCTGAGAGGGTCGGTACAAGGGTTCTTTAGGCGGTGGCAACCTCTCCTCAACTTTATGGCTCAACGATAGGGTACAGGGACAGCAGCAGCAGCAACCGGGGGGGGGGGGGGGGGGGGGGGGGGGGGGGGTGAAGGGGGAGCGAAAGGGGGGTGGGAACGACGATGACTATGTTCGTTTATTTAATTTATTTTTAAGTTCTCTTGTTGGGGTTGGGGTGGATACGATACATGCGTTGATCCGGTCTGGGGGGGTGTTGCAGTTGTTAGGGGTTATTTTGTTGCATTTCATTGTTTGTTGTTATATTTTATATTTTCTGTAAAAAATTCCAATAAAAAATTTTTTTTAAAAAAATATATGGAACGCGCTGCCAAGGGAGGTAGGGGGGAGCAGGGGCGATAGCAGCATTTAAGGGGCATCTAGAAATATATGAATAAGGTGGGAATGGAAGGATACAGACTCTAAGTGCAGATGGTTTTAGTTTAGGCACATACCATGGCCAGCACAGGCTTGGAGGGCCGAAGGGCCTGTTCCTGTGCTGTATTGTTCTTTATTCACTATCTGGCCTGGTGGGATTCGAACCCAGGACCCCAGAGCAGTATTGTGGGTCTCTACACTACAGTGACAATACCACTACATTACTGCCCCCCAGTAACATTACCACTACACCACTGTCTCTACCCCCCCCCACACCTCCCCCACCCAATTGTAGTTAATAATTCCACCATTTATAAAAATACAGGTACTAAAAGAAAATCTCTATTCGTTGGGAAGGGTCTTCATGTCCAACCTGCTTCATGTTCAGTTTTTAAAAAAATTTAGAGTATCCAATTAATTTTTTCCAATTCAGGGGTAATTTAGCCTGGCCAATCCACCTAACCTGCACATAGAACATAGAACATAGAACAGTACAGCACAGAACAGGCCCTTCGGCCCTCAATGTTGTGCCGAGCCATGATCACCCTACTCAAACCCACGTATCCACCCTATACCCGTAACCCAACAACCCCCCCCTTAACCTTACTTTTATTAGGACACTACGGGCAATTTAGCATGGCCAATCCACCTAACCCGCACATCTTTGGACTGTGGGAGGAAACTGGAGCACCGGGAGGAAACCCACGCACACACGGGGAGGACGTGCAGACTCCACACAGACAGTGACCCAGCCGGGAATCGAACCTGGGACCCTGGAGCTGTGAAGCATTTATGCTAACCACCATGCTACCCTGCTGCCCCTTAGTGTTGTGGGGGCGAAACCCACGCAGACACGGGGAGAAGGTGCAAACTCCACACAGACAGTGACCCAGAGCCGGGATCAAACCTGGGACCTCGGCGCCGTGAGGCAGCAGTGCTAACCACTGTGCCACCGTGCTGCCCTGCTTCATGATTAGTTCAGCGATTCCAGCCGGTGTGGTGTTGGTGGTACATGGACTCCGATTCAGACTCAGTATCGATGGGACAGAGAGAACACTCCAAATAAGGCAGGGGTGGGCAAACTTTTCCGTGCAAGGGCCACATTCAGAAATTCACAATTTTAAAGGGCCGCATAGAAAATTAAGTAAAATAATTAATATTTTAAATAGCCAAAATAAAAGGTCTTTAAAGAAAAAAAAGCACATTTATTTGAAAAACAAAGTAACTCAGTGAGTAACAGAACAATGTCAATGAGAATGATGCATCTGACTGCAGTCATTTACCAGTTTGTTGAAATCAGGTGTCAAGTTGCTTGTGCCGATCCTTAACACTGACAGAAGCACAGCCCAGCCGAGTCAACGATAAAAACGCGCGTAGTGGGGTGGATGAGTGGGGCTGCCTCATTGGTCGGTTTAGTTGGGTGTGCGACCAATAGGAGTCCAGGTTACAAACAATAATAAGGTTTATTGTTTGTAACCTGGACTCCTATTGGTCGCACACCCAACTAAACCGACCAATGAGACAGCCCCACTCATCTACCCCACTACGCGCGTTTTTATGCGGCCCGCCAATGAGGTGCCTGGAATCATAACCGGCATTTTTGAAAAGCCGCCGGGGAAAAGCCGCTGAAGTAAATGCGCTTATAGCGCATTTACTTCAGCGGCTTTTCCCCGGCGGCTTTTCAAAAATGCCGGTTATGATTCCGGGCACCTCATTGGCGGGCCGCATAAAAACCTTTGTCGGGCCGTAGTTTGCCCACCCCTGAAATAAGGTCTTCATGGGTCCTCCAAACCCGGGGGTCACTGCATGTACCATCATGGAGGGAAATATTGTTACTCACCCTGATTAACAGGCTTGCAGGAGCAGTCATGGTTCCAGTCTCTATTAAATACTCATCCCAGTCAAAGCACTTCTCCCAACCTGAAACCAGAAAAGAGGTGCTCATGAGAAAGGGCCAACGTTCTGACCATACAGCAAACCTGGCTTGGAGGATCATGAGGTGCGATTGAGACACCTGAACAAGGTCCTCAATTACATTTAAATATAGCAACGTCCCTTCAAGGATGCTGTATTCTGAGCAGCAGTATTCCGCAGCTCAAATTGAAGAGGTCAATTAAAACAGCAACCGGAGGAGTCTATTCAGCCCCTCCATCCTGTTATCCCATCACATCGGATGTATGTCACAGAAACAGGCCATTCACCCCAATCAGCACTTGCTGGTATTTGCATTGAACCTTGAACCCAGCAACAGAGCACTCACCCTCCCCGCCAGAGAGTAAGGGGCTGGATTTGGGCCTTGTACCCGACAAAGGAGCTCCCTCTGCCCGCCAGAGAGTAAGGGGCTGGATTTGGACCTTGTACCCGACAAAGGAGCTCCCTCTGCCCGCCAGAGAGGATGGGGCTGGATTTGGGCTTTGTACCCGACAAAGGAGCTCCCTCTGCCCGCCAGAGAGTAAGGGGCTGGATTTGGGCCTTGTACCCAACAAAGGAGCTCCCTCTGCCCGCCAGAGAGTAAGGGACTAGATTTGGGCCTTGTACCCAACAAAGGAGCTCCCTCTGCCCGCCAGAGAGTAAGGGGCTGGATTTGGGCCTTGTACGCGACAAAGGAGCTCCCTCTGCCCGCCAGAGAGTAAGGGACTAGATTTGGGCCTTGTACCCGACAAAGGAGCTCCCTCTGCCCGCCAGAGAGTAAGGGGCTGGATTTGGGCCTTGTACCCGACAAAGGAGCTCCCTCTGCCCGCCAGAGAGTAAGGGGCTGGATTTGGGCCTTGTACCCAACAAAGGAGCTCCCTCTGCCCGCCAGAGAGTAAGGGACTAGATTTGGGCCTTGTACCCAACAAAGGAGCTCCCTCTGCCCGCCAGAGAGTAAGGGGCTGGATTTGGGCCTTGTACCCGACAAAGGAGCTCCCTCTGCCCGCCAGAGAGTAAGGGGCTGGATTTGGGCCTTGTACCCGACAAAGGAGCTCCCTCTGCCCGCCAGAGAGTAAGGGACTAGATTTGGGCCTTGTACCCGACAAAGGAGCTCCCTCTGCCCGCCAGAGAGTAAGGGGCTGGATTTGGGCCTTGTACCCGACAAAGGAGCTCCCTCTGCCCGCCAGAGAGTAAGGGGCTGGATTTGGGCCTTGTACCCGACAAAGGAGCTCCCTCTGCCCGCCAGAGAAAATGGGGCTCAGTTTGGGCCTTGTACCCGACAAAGGAGCTCCCTCTGCCCGCCAGAGTAAGGGGCTGGATTTGGGCCTTGTACCCGACAAAGGAGCTCCCTCTGCCCACCAGAGAGTAAGGGGCTGGATTTGGGCCTTGTACCCGACAAAGGAGCTCCCTCTGCCCGCCAGAGAAAATGGGGCTCGGTTTGGGCCTTGTACTCGGTTTCCTGCTGGACAGAACTGCCAGAAAATTGCGGCCAATTTGTTTCTTGGGCCATTTCAGAGGCCATTTAACAACCAACCACATTGCTGTAGATCTGGAGTCACATGTAGGACAGACTGGGTACGGATGTCCTTAACGGGTGAGTGAACCAGATATTTTTTACAATAATCGACAGTATTTTCAACATTACACTTTTAATTTCCAGATTTTTAAAAAAATGGACCTGATGGAATGCATCCCAGAGTGCTAAAAGAGATGGCTAGGGAAATTGCAAATGCACTACTGATAATTTACCAAAATTCAATAGACTCTGGGGTGGTCCCGATGGACTGGAAATTAGCAAACGTGACACCACTGTTTAAAAAAGGAGGTAGGCAGAAAGCGGGTAATTATAGGCCAGTGAGCTTAACTTTGGTAGTAGAGGGCAGCACGGTGGCCTAGTGGTTAGCACAACCGCCTCACGGCGCTGAGGTCCCAGGTTCGATCCCGGCTCTGGGTCACTGTCCGTGTGGAGTTTGCACATTCTCCCCGTGTCTGCGTGGGTTTCGCCCCCACAACCCAAAAAGGTGCAGAGTAGGTGGATTGGCCACGCTAAATTGCCCCTTAATTTGAAAAAATAATTGGGTAATCTAAATTTAAAAAAAAAAAAAAAAAACTTTGGTAGTAGGGAAGATACTGGAATCTATTATCAAGGAAGAAATAGCGAGGCATCTGGATAGAAATTGTCCCATTGGGCAGACGCAGCATGGGTTCATAAAGGGCAGGTCGTGCCTAACTAATTTAGTGGAATTTTTTGAGGACATTACCAGTGCAGTAGATAACGGGGAGCCAATGGATGTGGTATATCTGGATTTCCAGAAAGCCTTTGACAAGGTGCCACACAAAAGGCTGCTGCATAAGATAAAGATGCATGGCATTAAGGGTAAAGTAGTAGCATGGATAGAGGATTGGTTAATTAATAGAAAGCAAAGAGTGGGGATTAATGGGTGTTTCTCTGGTTGGCAATCAGTAGCTAGTGGTGTCCCTCAGGGATCCGTGTTGGACCCACAATTGTTCACAATTTACACAGATGATTTGGAGTTGGGGTCCAAGGGCAATGTGTCCAAGTTTGCAGACGACACTAAGATGAGTGGTAAAGCAAAAAGTGCAGAGGAAACCAGAAGTCTGCAGAGGGATTTGGATAGGTTAAGTGAATGGGCTCGGGTCTGGCAGATGGAATACAATGTTGACAAATGTGAGGTTATCCACTTTGGTAGGAAGAACAGCAAAAGGGATTATTATTTAAATGATAAAACATTAAAACATGCTGCTGTGCAGAGGGACCTGGGTGTGCTAGTGCATGAGTCGCAAAAGTTGGTTTACAGGTGCAACAGGAAAAGGCAAATGGAATTTTGTCCTTCATTGCTAGAGGGATGGAGTTTAAGACTAGGGAGGTTATGCTGCAATTGTATAAGGTGTTAGTGAGGCCAGTGTTCAGTTTTGGTCTCCTTACCTGAGAAAGGGGAGATTCACTAGGTTAATCCCAGAGCTGAAGGGGTTGGATTATGAGGAGAGGTGGAGTAGACTGGGACTGTACTCGTTGGAATTTAGAAGGATGAGGGGGGGATCTTCTAGAAACAAAAAATTATGAAAGAAATAGATAGGATAGATGCGGGCAGGTTGTTTCCACTGGAGGGTGACAGCAGAACTAGGGGACATAGCCTCAAAATAAGGGGAAGTAGATTTAGGACTGAGTTTAAGAGGAACTTCTTCACCCAAAGGGTTGTGAATCTATGGAATTCCTTGCCCAGTGAAGCAGTTGAGGCTCCTTCATTACATGTTTTTAAGGTAAAGATAGATAGTTTTTTGAAGAATAAAGGGATTAAGGGTTATGGTGTTCGGGCCGGAAAGTGGAGCTGAGTCCACAAAAGATCGGCCATGATCTCATTGAATGGCGGAGCAGGCTCGAGGGGCCAGATGGCCGACTCCTGCTCCTAGTTCTTATGTTCTAAATTCTACCCTCTGCCGTGGTGGGATTTGAACCCAGATCCCCAGAGCATTTCCCTGGGTCTCTGGATTACTAGCCCAGTGACAATACCACTACGCCATCAGCTCCCCTCATGGTTGATCGATGTTCTGACGTCCCTCCTCCCCACCTTGGCTCCAAATCCCTCAACACCCCTTGGCGAGCAAAAAAATGACTCAGATTAAAACGATTTATTCAGATAGCATTTACTGATCTTTCTCTTCCTGAGAGTATTTCACACATCGAGCATTCTTTTTTTTACATTGAATTTACAGTGCAGAAGGAGGCCATTCGGCCCATCGAGTCAGCACTGGCTCTTGGTAAGAGCACCCAACCCACGGTCAACACCTCCACCCTATCCCCATAACCCAGTAACCCCACCCAACACTAAGAGCAATTTTGGACGCTACGGGCAATTTATCATGGCCAATCTAACCTGACCTGTACATCTTTGGACTGGGGGAGGAAACCGGAGCACCCGGAGGAAACCCACGCACACACGGGGAGGACGTGCAGACTCCACACAGACAGTGACCCAAGCCGGGAATCGAACCTGGGACCCTGGAGCTGTGAAGCATTTATGCTAACCACCATGCTACCGTGCTGCCCCAAACCTTTTTTCTAACCTTTCTCCTGACAATGCTTAATGGTCATGTTCTCTCATCTCATAGAATCATAGAATTTACAGTGCGGAAGGAAGCCATTCGGCCCATCGGGTCGGCACCGGCCCTTGGAAAGAGCTGGGAGACCAAATTAGATTAAAGGAGGGATGGGTCGGGCAAGTATTTCATTCAGGACTGGACTTTAAAACAAGGGGGGGCATGTCTATCCTGATTAATAAAAGGGTGACATTCGAGGTGGGGAGGATAGAGGTAGACCCGGGAGGCAGATTTGTTATGGTTAGTGGGAAGCTAGAGGGAATGGCAGTGGTGTTGGTGAATATATATGCCCCAAACTGAGATGATGTCGCATTTATCAGGAATGTGCTGGGGAAGATCCCAGACCTTGACTGGCACCGGCTGACCATGGGGGGGGGGGGGGGGGGGGTGACTTTAATACGGCCCTGGACCCGAGGTTAGACCGGTCGAGTGCTCGGTCGGGAAGCTATCAGCAATGGGCAGCACGGTAGCATGGTGGTTAGCATAAATGCTTCACAGCTCCAGGGTCCCAGGTTCGATTCCCGGCTGGGTCACTGTCTGTGCGGAGTCTGCACGTCCTCCCCGTGTGCGCGTGGGTTTCCTCCGGGTGCTCCGGTTTCCTCCCACAGTCCAAAGATGTGCGGGTTAGGTGGATTGGCCATGCTAAATTGCCCGTAGTGTCCTAAAAAAAAGTAAGGTTAAGGGGGGGGGTTGTTGGGTTACGGGTATAGGGTGGATACGTGGGTTTGAGTAGGGTGATCATGGCTCGGCACAACATCGAGGGCCGAAGGGCCTGTTCTGTGCTGTACTGTTCTATGTTTCTTTGTTTCTAATGGCAAAGGAACTGTGGGGGGTCATGGAGCACATTGGAGGGGTGGATCCGTGGAGATTCGAGAGACCAAGGAGCAGGGAATATTCATTCCACTCCCATGTACATAAGGCGCACTCCAGGATAGATTTCCTTGTGCTAGATAAAACACTTAGCAGGGGTTTAGGATACTGAGTACTCAGCAATTGTGGTCTCAGATCATGCACCAGACTGGATAAACCTTCGGCAGACACAGGAATGTCCCAGTGACCACTGTGGAGACTAGATACAGGGCTGTTAGCGGATGAGGAGATCTGTGAGCGAGTGAGAGAGGCCGTTCAGGGGTACATAAAGATCAATGACAGGGGAGAGACTGTAGTTGGGGTGGTCCGGGAGGCGCTGAAAGCAGTCATTCGAGGGTAATGTGATCATTCGAGGGGGATATATTTTGATTCGAGCCCACAGGGATAAAACTGAGCGGTCAGAGCTGGACAGGTTGGTAGGAGAAATCTTACAGGTGGACAGGAGATACTCAGTCTCCAAATCAGGAGTTCCTGAAGGAGCGTCAGAGACTTCAAATGGAGTTTGGGCTCCTTTCCACAGGAAAGGCGGAGGGTCAGCTGAGGAGGGTAAAAGGGGCAATATATGAACATGGGGAGAAAGCTGGCAGGATGCTGGCCCATCAGCTGAGGAAACAGGAGGGCGGCGAGAGAATTAGGGACAATAAAGGATTTGAGGGGGAAGACGGTGACGGACCCGGGGGTGGTGAATGAAGTGTTCCGGGAACTTTATAGCCAGCTATACGAGTCGGAACCCCCGGTTGGGGAGGAGGGTATGAATCAAATCCTGGGGAGGCTAGAGTTCCCGAAGGTAAATGAGGAGATGGTGGAGGCCCTGGGGGGCCTGATTGGGCTTGGGGAGGGGGTAGAGGGACTGGGGGAGATGCAATCGGATAAAGCCCCGAGACCTGATGGCTTCCCAGTGGAATACGTCCGATATATTTCCAAGTCAGGGTGGTGGGTGAGTTGGAGGGGAACCTCCAGGTGGTGGGGTTCCCAGGTACCTGCTGCCCTTGTCCCTCTAGATGGTAGTGGTCGTGGGTTTGGAAGGTGCTGTCGAAGGTGAGTTACTGCAGTGCATCTTGTAGATGGTACACACGGCTGCCACTGTGCATCGGTGGTGAGGGGAAGCGAATGTTTGTGGATGTGCCAATCAAGCAGGGAGTCATGGAGGTCTACAGCACAGTAAAAGTCCCTTCGGCCCATCGCGTCTGCGCCAGTCAAAAACTACCAATCAAGATTTTGAATCCCAATTTCCAGTACTTGGCCCCTACCCTTGCACGCCTTGACGCAATGCTCAGAACAGCTCGAGTGAGACAGCAGAGGAGGACTGGCATCAATGCTATTGTGCCCCGGCCAACATCCTTCCAGGAGAGGCGAGTGTGTTGGTGGAAGAGGAAGGAAACTTACCTCGTGGAGGTGTCAGTTCGATGTCGTTCTTCTGACAGAATCCCACAGGAAAGATGCTGCAGGAGGAAGCGTGGTAACAGAACCAATCAGTGCCGTCGGCTGCTTCACATCCATCGATGCCAATCATCAGGTATCCATCCAACAACACCTGTCCTTCCACAGGGGACAAAAACAATCCGTCACCTCTGCTGCTTCTTGTGCAACACTTGATGTCCGTCTCGGGTGACCCTGCTTCCCCGACATCGGCCGACGGCCGAGCAGACATTTTCCTCAATTAAACAGTGGGCCTGCTGGCAAAACTGAAGCCAACAGGGTTAGAATGGACAGGGGCGGCAATTCGCCAAGGCACAAAAGGCAAAGCGTGGCACTGTTGTGTGTCGGAAAAGGACAGTCTGTTTACTACGGGCGCTCACTGTGTTTGACTGGTCAAGACGGAGTGTGGACTCAGAGGAAAAAGTGCAAAGATGTGCAGGTTAGGTGGATTGGCCATGATCAATGCGCGGCGTTACGGGGACAAGGCGGGGGAGTGGGCCTGGTTAGGGTGCTCTTTCAGAGGGGTCAGTGCAGCAACAATGGGCCGAATGGCCTGCCGGGATTCAATGGAAAAATAAACAACACGCGGAAAGAGCTGGAATCCCAAGCTGAAGCATGGATAAGACATTCTAAAGCACTGTTATAAAACCTGTTGTGACTCAGAAAGAAACACGTGTCATCTGTGCATAGCTCCGAGATGCACAAAGTGTACATCCGGAGGGAAAGTGGAAGAGTGGATATTCCCCAGGGGTAGGCGGTGAGATCATTATTTAAAAATTTATGTTAATGACCTGCATCTGGGTGGACATAATTCCACATTTTGCAGATGATACAAAACTCAGGAATATAGTAAACCGTGCAGAGGACAGTAATAGACAGCAGGGGACATGGGCAGAGATACTGCAGGGGTTTAATGCAGAGAAACAATTTACTTTACTAGGAGGAACAAGGAGAGATAAAGTCAATTTATCACCATCCTGGCCGTTATCATTGATCAGAAACTGAACTGGACAAGCTGTATTAATACCATGGCTACAGGGACAGGTTAAAGGCTAGAAATCCTACAGAGAGTAACTCACCTCCTGACCCCCCCAAAGCCTGTCCACCAGCTACAAGGCACAAGTCAGGAGTGTGATGGAATACTCTCCACTTGCCTGGATGAGCGCAGCTCCAACAACACTCCAGAAGCTCAACACCATCCAGGACAAAGCAGCTCCGCTTGATTGCTCCCCTTCCACAAACATTCACTCCCTCCACCACTGATGCACAGTGGCAGCCGTGTGTACCATCTACAAGATGTACTGCAGCAACTCACCAAGGCTCCTTAGGCAGCACCTTCCAAACCCACGACCTCTACCATCTAGAAGGACTAGAGCAGCAGATACCTGGGACCCCCACCACCTGGAGGTTCCCCTCCAAGTCACTCACCACCCTGACTGGGAAATATATCGGCCGTTCCTTCACTGTCGCTGGGTCAACATCCTGGACCTCCCTCCCTGGAACTCCCTCCCTAACAGCACAGTGGGTGTACCTACACATCGGGGACTGCAGACGTTCATGGTGGCTGGTCATCCGCAGACACGGGTTCAAATCCCACCACAGCAACTGGTAGAATTTAATTCAATTAATAAATATGAAATATAAAGTGTCTCAGCAACAAGTATCATCAGTTGTGGTTAAAAAGTGCCCCGCCAGGAAAGAAAATCTGCCATCCTTTCCCCCCCTGACTCCAGGCGCACAGCAACGTGGTTAGATCATAACATAGGAGCAGAATTAGGCCATTCGGCCCATTGAGTCTGCTCTGCCATTCAATCATGGCTGATATGTTTCTCATCCCCATTCTCCTGCCTTCTCCCCATAACCCCTGGTCCCCTTATTAATCAAGAACCCTATCTACCTCTGTCCTAAAGACACTCAGTGATTTGGCCTCCACAGCTTTCTGCGGCAAAGAGTTCCACAGATTCACCACCCTCTGGCTGAAGAAATTCCTCCTCATCTCTGTTTTAAAGGATCGTCCCTTTAGTCTGAGGCTGGGCCCTCTGGTTCTAGTTTCTCCTACTAGTGGAAACATCCTCTCCAAGTCCACTCTATCCAGGCCTCGCAGTATCCTGTAAGTTTCAATAAGACCCCCCTCCCCCATCCTTCTAAACTCCCAATGAGCACAGACGCAGAGTCCTCAACCGTTCCTCATACGACAAGCTCTTCATTCCAGGGATCATTCTTGTGAACCTCCTTTGGACCCTTTCCAAGGCCACCACATCCTTCCTTAGATATGGGGCCCAGAACTGCTCACAATATGCCCAATATGGGCAGCAGGGTAGCATGGTGGTTAGCATAAATGCTTCACAGCTCCAGGGTCCCAGGTTCGATTCCCGGCTGGGTCACTGTCTGTGTGGAGTCTGCACGTCCTCCCCCTGTGTGCGTGGGTTTCCTCCGGGTGCTCCGGTTTCCTCCCACAGTCCAATGATGTGCGGGTTAGGTGGATTGGCCATGATAAATTGCCCGTAGTGTCCTAAAAAGTAAGGTTAAGGGGGGGTGGTTGGGTTACGGGTATAGGGTGGATACGTGGGTTTGAGTAGGGTGATCATGGCTCGGCACAACATCGAGGGCCGAAGGGCCTGTTCTGTGCTGTACTGTTCTATGTTCTAATACTCCAAATGGGGTCTGACCAGAGCCTTATACAGCCTCAGAAGTACATTCTTGCTCTTGTATTCTAGCCCTCTCGGCATGAATGTTAACATTTCATTTGCCTTCCTAACTGCCGACTGAACCTGCAGAGAATCTTAAACTCCCTTTGTTCTTCTGATTTCCTAAGCATCTCCCCATTTAGAATTTAGTCTATGCCTCTATTTTTCCTTCCAAAGTGCCTAACCGTACACTTTTCCACATAGTATTCCTTCTGACAATTCTTTGCCCACTCTCCTAGCCTATCCAAGTCCTTCTGCAGCCCCCCTGCTTCCTCAATACCACCTGTCCCTCTACAGATCTTTGTACCATCTGCAAACTTAGCAACAGTGCCTTCGGTTCCTTCTTCCAGATCATTAATGTGCATTGTGAATAGTTGTGGTCCCAGCACAGACCCCCGAGGCACACCACTAGTCACCGGCTGCCATCCTGAAAAAGGCCCCTTTATCCCCACTCTCTGCCTTCTGCCAGTCAGCCAATCCTCTATCCATTACCAGGATCTTACCCTGAACACCATGGGCTCTTATTTGATTCTTAACAGCCCTCAGCAACGGTCGAGCAAGCCACTCAATCCAAGGGCAGTTAAGGATGGGCAGCTGGTCTCGCCAGTGACATCCGCATCCCATGAAGGAGTTTGGTTTCAAACCCTGCATTTGTGTAGCGCCTGGGAGGTAGTAGAAGTATCCCAATTATCAGATAAAATTCAACAGCTTTGACCCCTCCCAAACCCAGGAGGGACGAAACCAATGGTGTCGTCTGTTCTGCGAACGCAGAGAATTGCTACCTCATTGTGGATTAAGGATTAAACTCGGAGTAATCTGTGCAAAATTCACGAACCTGTGGAATTCGCTACCCCAGAGTGCAGTGGATGCCGGGGCAGTGAGTAAATTTGAGGAGTTAGACAGGTTTTTCTTTTTAAATTTAGAGTGCCCAATTCATTTTTCCAATTAAGGGGCAATTTAGCGTGGCCAATCCACCTACCCTGTACATCTTTGGGTTGTGGGGGCGAAACCCACACAGACACGGGGAGAATGTGCAAACTCCACACGGACAGTGACCCAGAGCCGGGATCGAACCTGGGACCTCAGCGCCATGAGGCAGCAGTGCTAACCACTGTGCTGCCCACCGGATTTATACAGATTTTTATTTGGTAATTGTAATGATACGTATGGTGCCTGTGCAGTAAAAGGGTTAACATCTGAAATTATGTGTAAATCAAACACTAGGTGAGGTCACAAATTCATAGGGGCTGGTTTAGCATAGCGAATACTGAGGGAGGCGAGAGAGGAAATTGCTGAGGCCTTGACAGAAATCTTTGGATCCTCACTGTCTTCAGGTGATGTCCCGGAGGACTGGAGAATAGCCAACGTTGTTCCTTTGTTTAAGAAGGGTAGCAAGGATAATCCAGGGAACTACAGGCCGGTGTGCCTAACGTCAGTGGTAGGGAAATTACTGGAGAGAATTCTTCGAGACAGGATCTACTCCCATTTGGAAGCAAGGGGTCGTATTAGTGAGAGACAGCACGGTTTTGTGAAGGGGAGGTCGTGTCTCACTAACTTGATAGAGTTTTTCGAGGAGGTTACAAAGATGATTGATGCAGGTAGGGCAGTGGATCTCGTCTATATGGACTTCAGTAAGGCCTTTGACAAGGTCCCTCATGGTAGACTGGTACAAAAGGTGAAGTCACACGAGGTGAGCTGGCAAGGTGGATACTGAACTGGCTGGGTCATAGAAGGCAGAGAGTAGCAATGGAAGGGTGCTTTTCTGATTGGAGGGCTGTGACTTGTGGTGTTCCGCAGGGATCAGTGCTGGGACCTTTGCTGTTCCTAGTATATATAAATGATTTGGAGAAAAATGTAACTGTTCTGATTAGTACGTTTGCAGATGACACAAAGGTTGATGGAATTACGGATAGCGATGAGGACTGTCAGAGGATACAGCAGGATTTAGATCGTTTGGAGACTTGGGCAGAGAGATGGCAGATGGAGTTTAATCCGGACAAATGTGAGGTAATGCATTTTGGAAGGTCTAATGCAGGTACGGAATATATAGTGAATCGTAGAACCCTCAAGAGTATTGACAGTCAGAGAGATCTAGGTGTACAGGTCCACAGGATACTGAAAGGGGCAACACAGGTGGAGAAGGTAGTCAAGAAGGCATACGGCATGCTTGCCTTCATTGGCTGGTGCATTGAGCAGGAGAATTGGTAAGTCACGTTGCAGCTGTATAGAACCTTGTTTAGGCCACACTTGGAGTATAGTGTTCAATTCTGGTCGCCACACTACCAGAAGGATGTGGAGGCTTTAGAGAGGGTGCAGAAGGGATTTACCAGGATGTTGCCTGGTATGGAGGGCATTAGCTATGAGGAGCGGTTGAATAAACTCGGTTTGTTCTCACTGGAACGACGGAGGTTGAGGGGCGACCTGATAGAGGTCTACAAAATTATGAGGGGCATAGACAGAGTGGATGGTCAGAGGCTTTTTCCCAGGGGAGAGGGGTCAATTACTAGGGGGCATAGGTTTAAGGTGCGAGGGGCAAGGTTTAGAGGAGATGTACAAGGCAAGTTTTTTTACACAGAGGGTAGTGGGTGCCTGGAACTCGCTGTCGGAGGAGGTGGAGGAAGCAGGGACGATAGTGACATTTAAGGGGCATCTTGACAAATACAGGAATAGGATGGGAATAGAGGGATACGGACCCCGGAAGTGTAGAAGATTTTAGTTTAGACGGGCAGCATGGTCGCCACAGGCTTGGAGGGCCGAAGGGCCTGTTCCTGTGCTGTACTTTTCTTTGTTCTTTGTGCTAAACAGCTGGCTTGTAATGCAGAACAAGGCCAGCAGCGAGGGTTCAACTCCCGTACCAGCCTCCCCAAACAGGCGCCGGAATGTGGCGACTAGGGGCTTTTCACAGTAACTTCATTGAAGCCTACTTGTGGCAATAAGCGATTATTATTATTGTATATAAGAAGGCATCTCTAGGAATTCTGGAAGAAGCTGAAGAGAACAGAGTGAGAATTGGTTGTAGAAACAGAGCACGAGGTCAAGTTATAGTGTAGTTTATTAGTTAGATAGAATATTAATTACTGTACTACAGGTTCAGTATTACTAGTTTATTATCTGTTACTCAGTAAAGTGTGCAAACCTAATCAAAGTTAGTAGTGTAAAATAAATTTGTTTTGATTCAAACTTCTTATTTTTATATTCTTTGTCAACACTACATATCTGGCTATCTTGGAGGAAAAGGCAAGGAATATAACAGTAATGGGTTGAAGGGTTATGGGGAACGGACAGAAGGGCAGAGTTAAGGCCAGGATGGGATCAGCCATGATCGAATGGCAGAGCAGGTCGATGGGCTGAATGGCCCAATTCCGCTCCGATATTTTATAAAGTATTAACACTCTGTACACCTCAGCATCACAGTCAGGGGTGAAGTTAACCACGAAACCAGCGGGAGAGAATTGAGTTTAAGGTTTTATTCCTCTTTTATCTCCTCGCCCCCAGTTGCTTTCCAGTAAGTATTCGCCTCAAACAAGGAAGGAAGGTGATTCAATCTGGATTAGGCTCAACCAGTGAACAGAGCTCACAGGGCCGCAGCGTACACGCACAGGCTCAGCGTACACGCACAGACTCAGCGCACACGCACAGGCTCAGGGTACACGCACGTGGGCGCAGCGTACACGCACAGGCTCAGGGTGCACGCACATGGGCGCAGCGTACACGCGCAGACTCAGCGTACACGCGCAGACTCAGCGTTCACGCACAGACTCAGCGCACACGCACAGGCTCAGGGTACACGCACAGGCTCAGGGTACACGCACAGGCTCAGGGTGCACGCACATAGGCGCAGCGTACACGCGCAGACTCAGCGTTCACGCACAGACTCAGCGTACACGCACAGGCTCAGGGTGCACACACATGGGCGCAGCGTACACGCACATTGGCTCAGCGCACACACACAGACTCAGCGTACACGCACAGACTCAGCGCACACACACAGACTCAGCGCACACACACAGACTCAGCGCACACACACAGACTCAGCGCACACACACAGGCTCAGGGTGCACGCACATGGGCGCAGCGCACACGCACAGGCTCAGGGTGCACGCACATGGGCGCAGCGTACACGCACATACTCAGCGCACACGCACAGGCTCAGGGTGCACGCACATGGGCGCAGAGTACACGCACAGACTCAGTGTACACACGCAGACTCAGCGTACACGCACATGGGCGCAGCGTACACGCACAGACTCAGCGTACACGCACACGGGCTCAAGCGATTTTTCAGAGCGTCAGTGTCAAATAACCAAAACCCAAAATAGGCCTCACCTTTTGGACGCTGGCAACACAAATGGTGGATAGATTCAGTGGATCGATGGCCTCCAGTTTCATCCCCTCCTCAAACCAATCATCGTTAGTGTAAACTGCCCGGACCTAGTCATCAGGAAGGTTAAGTTTGGCAAACATTAATTTCTTGCAACAAAAAAGTTAGGAATGGGCGAAATGGATTTGTTTGAAACACTCGGCACATCTGTCAATGTCAGAGGGGAACAGATGTTTCTGACCGTCCGACAAAAGCCCCCCCCCCAGCCCACCCCCCCAGCCACCCCCCCCCCCCCCCCCATGTTCGAGCTGGTTGGCAGACAGGAAGTAGAGAGTTCGTTGGATATATTCAAGAGGGAGCTGGACGTGGCCCTTGCGGCTAAAGGGATCAAGGGGCACAGAGAGAAAGCGGGAACGGGATACTGGATTTGCATAATCAGCCATGATCATATTGAATGGTGGTGCAGGCTCGAGGGGCCGAATGGCCTACTCCTGCACCTATTTTCTATGTTTCTCTGTCCCTACCCACAGATGCTGACCGGCCTGCCCGGTGTTTCTAGCGCTTGCCCACCAAATTCCTTCACCAAGCCGATACCACACTGCATCCAAATGCTCTCAACTGGCGATAACAACTCTACAGATCATTGCACCATATTGCCAGCCGTCTCTCAAGGGTGGCCAGCTGTGAATGCATTTGACAAGAGACTCAAAAACATCCGGACCGTCTTCGAGCTCGGGTCGACCGAGACAGCGACCTCGATTCGGGGTTTATCCCTCCAGTCACAGCAGCGGGAATCCCACGTCCCGCTGGAGATTTAGCGCAGCAACAAATTCCCCGTGTTGGCGAGCAGCAGTACGGACTCGCTAAAGAGAATCAGCATTCACCCCGTACTCTGGCACTTTAATAAACGGAGGGTTTCATGAAGGAATCCAGAACCAAAAAAAAAAAGTTAGTTGGTCTCGATTCTGGCTGTCAGAGGAGATTGTGGCCCAGTGGGATTTATTACGGGATCAGTTATCCGGAGACCAAAGCTAATACTGTGGGGACATGGAATTTAAGTTCAATTAATAAATCTGGAATTGAAAGCTGCTCTCAGTAACAGTGAAACTGTCATTGACTGTTGTAAAAACCCATCTGGGTCACTAATGTCCTTTAGGGAGGGAAATCTGCCATCCTTACCCGGTCTGGCCTACACGTGACTCCAGACCCACAGCAATGTGGTTAATTCTTTTTTTTTTTAATTTAGAGTACCCATTTCATTTTTTCCCAATTAAGGGGCAATTTAGCATGGCCAATCCACCTACCCTGCACATCTTTGGGCTGTGGGGGCGAAACCCACGCAGACACGGGGAGGATGTGCAAACTCCACACGGACAGTGACCCAGAGCCGGGAACGAACCTGGGACCTCGACACCGTGAGGCAGCAGTGCTAAATACTGTGCTGCCCCCATGTGGTTAATTCTTAACTGTCCTCGCAAGCCACTCAGCTCAAGATTGATTAGGGATGGGCAGCACGGTGGCACAGTGGGTTTCGCCCCCACAACCCAAAGATGTGCAGGATTGGCCAGGCTAAATTGCCCCTTAATTGGAAACAAAATTGGGTACTCTAAATTTATGAAAAAAAATACGATTGATTAGGGATGCTCTTCGCCAACGAAACTCACATTTCAACAAAATAATTTTGTTATTTTAAAAAAGAGATGGTATTAATTGCCAACCCTACCTTATATATTCTGAACGAAGGATTTGTCCCTTACCTTTTTGAAGAGATGTGGTACAGCATCACAGTAGATTTTCCTAAATGTTGGATGCGAGCTTAAGTCAGCCCTGGCCGTTCCTGGTCAGGGAAAGAGAGGATAAAATTTTAGTTTGAAGTCAATGCCGGAGTCGATCTCGTTCCCGCATCCACTTCTCCCCTCCTCTCCTCTCCATGGACAAGTTCACAATTCAAACGGTTAAATTAAAACATTTGAAAAATATTATTCTCTTTACACCTCGGAGTCAGATTTTACTTCACAAGACTTTACAAGGATACATAGAAGAGAGCAGGAGGCGGCTTTTTGCCCCTTCGAGCCTCCTCCGCCATTAATCACAAACATTGCTGATCATCCAGGGGCGGCACGCGGTGCAGTGGTTAGCACTGGGTCTGCGGCGCTGAGGACCCAGGTTCGAATCCCGGCCCTGGGTCACTGTCCGTGAGGAGTTTGCACATTCTCCCCGTGTCTGCGTGGGTTTCACCCCCACAACCCAAAGATGTGCAGGGTCGATGGATTAGCTACGCTAAATTGCCCCTTAATTGGAAAAATAAATAAATAATTGGGTACTCTAAATTTAAAACAAAATGGCTGATCATCCAACTCAATAGCCTAATCCTGCTTTCTCCCCATAGCCTTCGATCCCATTCTCTCCAAGTGCTATATCCAGCCGCCTCTTGAACATATTCAATGTTTTAGCATCGACTAAAATGAATTCCACAGGCTCACCATACTTTGGATGAAGAAATGTTTCCTTATCTCTGTCCAAAATGGTTTACCCTGAATCCTCAGACTGTGACCCCGGTACTGGACACACCATTGGGCAAATGATCTGGCTGATGGTTTAACACTGTTGCTTCACAGCTCCAGGGTCCCAGGTTCGATTCCCGCTTTCAGGGCCGGCCCAAGGTACCGGCAACTCGGGCAGTCGCCCGGGGCGCCATGTGCTAGGGGGTGCCAGAGACTCGGGTCCCGCGCATGCGCAGTTGGGCCGGTGCCAACCAGCGCATGCGCGGTGGCCGCCCTCCCCCAGGGCGGCCCCTTCCGCCCCCCCTCGGCCCGCCCCCCCCCCCCTCGGCCCGCCACCCCCCCCCTCCGTCCCCCCGCACCCCTCCGTCCGCCCCCCCTACCTCGGCCCCCCCCCCCCCGCCTCGGCCCCACCCCCCCGCCTCGGCCCCACCCCCCGCCTCGGCCCCGTCCCCCGGCCCCACCCCCCCCGCCTCGGCCCCGCCCCCCCGCCTCAGCCCCCCCCCCCCCCCCCCGTCCGCCCCCCCCCCCCGTCCGTCCACCCCCCCCCCCCGCCTCGGCCCGCGCACCCCGCCTCGGCCCCGCCCCCCCGTCCGCCCCCCCTCCGTCCGCCCCCCCCCCCCCCCGCCTCCCCCCCCCCCCGCCTCGGCCCCACCCCCCCCCCGTCCGCCCCCCCCACCTCGGCCCCCCCCGCCTCGGCCCCCCCCCCCCCGTCCGCCCCCCCGCCTTGGCCCCCCCCGCCTCGGCCCCGCCCCCCCATCCACCCCCCCCGCCTTGGCCCCGCCCCCCCTCGGCCCTGCCCCCCCCCCCCCGAAGGGCGCTGAAGTTCAGCTTGCCCGGGGCGCCAGCAACCCTAGGACCGGCGCTGCCCGCTTGGGTCAGTCTGTGCGGAGTCTGCACGTTCTCCCCGTGTCTGTGTGAGTTTCCTCCGGGTGCTCCGGTTCACCTCCCACAAGTCCCGGAAGACGTGCTGTTCGGTGAATTGGACATTCTGAATTCTCCCTCTGTGTACCCGAACAGGCGCCGGAATGTGGCGACTAGGGGCTTTTCACAGTGACTTCACTGCAGTGTTAATGTAAGCCTACTTGTGACAACAATAAAGATCAGCCATGATCTAATTGAATGGCGGAGCAGGCTCGAGGGGCCAGATGGCCTACTCCTGCTCATAGTTCTTATGTTCTAATTATAGGGGCAGCACAGTGGCCTAGTGGTTAGCACTGCTGCCTCACGGTGCTGAGGTCCCAGGTTCGATCCCGGCTCTGGGTCACTGTCCGTGTGGAGTTTGCACATTCTCCCCGTGTCTGCGTGGGTTTCGCCCCCACAACCCAAAGATGTGCAGGGTGGGTGGATTGGCCTCGCTAAATTACCCCTTAATTGGAAAAAATGAATTGGGTACTCTAAATTGTTTTTAAAATAAAGATTATTATTATTGTTTTGGACAACCTTGAAGGGTTTATGAGCTGGGTCAGGAAAGAGTCACTTCTGAAGGGCACTCACTTAAGCCACCTTTCTGTCTTTTTTTTTCTGTCAAATGCCCTCAATGGAGCAGCACGGTAGCACAGTGGTTAGCACTGTGGTTTCACAGCGCCAGGGTCCCAGGTTTGATTCCCGGCTTGGGTCACTGTCTGTGCGGAGTCTGCACGTCCTCCCCGTGTGTGCGTAGGTTTCCTCCGGGTGCTCCGGTTTCCTCCCACAGTCACAAAGATGTGCAGGTTGGGTGGATTGGCCGTGATAAATTGTCCTTAGTGTGCAAAATGTTAGGAGGGGTTATTGGGTTACGGGGCCGTTCACGCCGGTTGGGAGAATCGCCGGCCGCGCCATTTAATTGCGCGACGCTGGTCCGACCATTGTCCCAACCGGCGTGAACGGCCCCGTCGAGTTCTGCTCCGCGCCAGCCGGAGAATCGCCCGAGACACTCACAACGGCGATTCTCCGGTACTCCCGCCATTCTCCGGCTCGGATGGGCCGAGTGGCCACTCCGAAGCCGACAGGTTCCCTCCGGCGCCGTCCACATCTGGTCGCTGCCGGCGGGAACTGTGTGGGAACGCTGGGGGGGGGGGGGGGGGGGTTCCTTCACCAGGGAGGGGGGGCCTCCGATGGGGTCTGGCCCGAGATCGGGGCCCACCGATCAGCGGGCCGACCTCTCTAAAGAAGGACCTCCTTTCCTCCGCCGCCCCGCAAGATCCATCCGCCATCTTCTTGCGGGGTGGCCTCGGGGAGGAACGGCAACCGCGTATGCGCGGGTGACTTCATTTCGCGACGCCGCTTTTTAACGTAAAATACGCGACGTCGCTCCTCTCTCCCCGGGGGCGGGAGAATAGGGGGCTGGGAGCCGGCTCCGACGCCAGAGTGAAACAATCCGGTTTTCACTCCGGCGTCGGGAATTTGTCTCCATTTCGGAGAATCGCGCCCCATGTATCTGCCTGGGTTCCATTTCCCAAATAACTCTGGCCAACCCAGGTTCGAATCCCGGCTCTGGGTCACTGTCCGTGTGGAGTTTGCACATTCTCCCCGTGTCTGAGTGGGTCTCACCCCCACAACCCAAATATATGCAGGTTAGGTGATTGGCCATGCTAAATTGCCCCTTAATTGGAAAAAAAATTGGGTACTCTAAATTTATTTTTTTGAAAACTGTGGCCTAATCATTTTCAAGCATCCCTCAGACTCAACAGCTTTTTAGGACAGCAAGTTTCAGATTTCTGTTACCCTTCCACTGAAGACATAGGTCCTGACATCACTCCTGAACCGACTCATTCCTAAATTCCCTGTTCCGCACTGTAACCAATTACTTATTTGTCGATGTACTTTGGGCAGCAGGGTAGCACGGTGGTTAGCATAAATGCTTCACAGCTCCAGGGTCCCAGGTTCGATTCCGGCTTGGGTCACTGTCTGTGCGGAGTCTGCACGTCTTCCCCGTGTCTGCGTGGGTTTCCTCCGGGTGCTCCGGATTCCTCCCACAGTCCAAAGATGTGCGGGTTAGGTGGATTGGCCATGCTAAATTGCCCTTAGTGTCCTAATAGTAAGGTTAAGGGGGGGGGTTGTTGGGTGACGGGTATAGGGTGGATACGTGGGTTTGAGTAGGGTGATCATGGCTCGGCACAACATCGAGGGCCGAAGGGCCTGTTCTGTGGTACTGTTCTATGTTCTATGTTCTATTATGTCTGTTATGGGTCAGGGTTTAGAGAGCCCCAAAGTGTATCATGGAGTTCACCTGACCCACAACTTTTACTACATTGCGGCATGGGGAGCACACGGCCCACTCTACAGGTGGGGTACAGCAGAAATGGAAAAGTATTTTACAAAGCAAAACAATGTTTATTCTATGAACTCAAGTTAACCTTTTTAAAAACATAGTGAACATCTTAGCAACCATTAATTCATATACAATCCACAAAGAATACAACACTAAGTAATCCTTTAAGCTTTCTTTTAACATCCATAAGACTTTTAAAAAAAACCTTTAACAGAAGCACCTCAGGTTAAGAGAGCAGTTATTAGTTTTAAATCACCAAAGGATCGATTTAGTCTTTAGATTACAGAGACTCTAATACCCCTTCTGGCTGTGACTGCAGCTATCCAGCTCTGAAAACGAAACTAAAACACACCCTGCCGCAAACAGCCTAAAACAAAAGTAAAAAGCTGACAGACAGCCCAGCTCCACCCACTCTCTGACATCACTGCAGTAATAAACAGCTCATTTCTTAAAGGTACTCTCACGTGACATGTCTACTGCCTGCCGTCGGCCGCAGAAAAATACTTTTCACTATGCACGTGACAATAAATCAATCAAATCGATCAATCAACTATTCATCCGATTAAATCCTATAATCGCCTTGAAGACCTCAAGTTGAACACCTCATAACTTTCTATCTCGAAGGCAGTTCTTGAGGGGGGGGGGGGGGTGACGTGCCGATTGCTCACCTGTGCGTTTCACTTTGTGACCTACGCGTTTGGCCCATCCCACTGAGTGAATGAGGGGACTCCACATGTGGCACCAGAAATCGTCGTCTTCCTCACAATCTTCATAGAGCAGCCGGAGGCGCCCCCCGATCACCGTGTCCACGACTGCGGTCCTCGTACGCGAAATCTGCGCCTTATCAACAACTTCCACCCGCATCCCGGGTCGGAATGAGTATTTCATGCTCTCCACCATCTGCCCGGGAGAAACAAAATTAAAAATTTTAAAAAAAAAGAGGAAATATTCATTCTCAAACATAAAACGCAACAAGGGAGAGAAAATAATAGCTTCTCCCTCACCCCCCAACCTTTTGGAAAAGATGGCAGATTCCACTATTTTTCCGACACATTTTTGTCCAGGACCCTCATTAATATGGGGGCAGCACGGTAGCATGGTGGTTAGCATAAATGCTTCACAGCTCCAGGGTCCCAGGTTCGATTCCCGGCTGGGTCACTGTCTGTGCGGAGTCTGCACGTCCTCCCCGTGTGTGCGTGGGTTTCCTCCGGATGCTCCGGTTTCCTCCCACAGTCCAAAGATGTGCGGGTTAGGTGGATTGGCCATGCTAAATTGCCCTTAGTGTCCTAAAAAGTAAGGTTAATGGGGGTTGTTGGGTTACGGGTATAGGGTGGATACGTGAGTTTGAGTAGGGCGATGGGGGGGGGGGGCATTCAACTCCGGGATCCCACACCCAAGTCCCAATTTGTCCCAGAATCTCTACAGTGCAGAAGGCAATTCGGCCCATCGCGTCTGCCCCAATCTTCTGATCAGAGCGCCCAACCTCGGCCCAATCCCCCGCAACCCCGCAGCCCCACCCAACTGCTGGGACATCAAGGGGTAATCAATCCACCCAACCCGCACATCTTTGGAACGTGGGAGGAAATCCACGCAGACCCGGGGGGGAACACGCAAACTCCACACAGTCACCCGAGGTGGGGATTGAACCTGGGTCCCTGGTGTTGTGAGGCAGCAATACTCACTTCACAGGAACACTCCCCCCCCCCCCCCCCTTCAATTCCTCCTCCACCACGACCCTAAATGGTTGTAGTGGTTGGAGGTCACCGGGGCAGCACGGTAGCACAGTGGTTAGCACTGTGGCTTCACAGCTCCAGGGTCCCAGGTTCGATTCCCGGCTGGGTCACTGTCTGTGCGGAGTCTGCACATTCTCCCCGTGTGTGCGTGGGTTTCCTCCGGGTGCTCCGGTTTCCTCCCACGGTCCAAAGATGTGCAGGTTAGGTGGATTGGCCATGATAAATTGCCCTTAGTGTCCAAAATTGTCCTTAGTGTTGGGTGGGGTTACTGGGTTATGGGGATAGGGTGGAGGTGTTGACCTTGGGTAGGGTGCTCTTTCCAAGAGCCGGTGCAGACTCGATGGGCCGAATGGCCTCCTTCTGCACTGTAAATTCTATGTAATCTCAGCTCCAGGACATCACTGCAGGAGTTCCTCAGGGTAGTGTCCTCGGCCCCAACCATCTCCAGCTGCTTCATCAATAATCTCACCCACGTTACATCAGGTCAGAAGTGGGGATGTTTGCGGATGACGGCACAATGTTCAGCGCCATTTGTGACTCCTCAGATAATGAAGCAGTCCCTGTCCAAATGCAGCAAGACCTGGACAATATCCAGGCTTAGGCTGATACAAGTGCCAAGCAGTGATCTCCAACAAAAAAAAGAATCTAACCATCTGGCCTTGACAATTCAATAGCATTACCATCACTGAATCCCCCACAAGCCCCTCAGTTCAAGGGCAATTAGGGTTGGGCACCAGCCAGTGAATGCCCAAATCCCATCAAAAGAATCCATCTTTAGACTTCCGGGGGCAGCCGTGTGTCGAGCGGACGGACATCAGATGTCTCTCCTCCCAATTGGACCCAATACAGCAAATTCTTTTTTGAGTTCTTGCCCCAAAAAGCCACCTAAAGCTCCCCTAAACCCAAAAGGCACGAACAACAACGAAGATGTCGGCAAACAGCGGTTCAAAGGGACGCCGATAAGACAGAAATGGAGGACAGGGGCAGGAGCCACGGGCAGACGGACCGGCGGTCCCACGAGGCCAGGCAGAGGCCCAGGCGAACCAGGAGATGGGAAGATCGGTGGCCCGAGCGGCGGAGCAGGAGCGGACGACAACATCCCTCCCACACGGGGGGGACGGATACAGGAACTTGTTTTTTAAAAAGGAACTGACCGCTATGAAGCAAGCGATCAAAATGGAGTTCCAGGTGGCGGTGAAGCAGGTGGTGACGGAAGCAATAGCCACCCCTTCAGCACACGATAGGCGGCCTGGGATGGAAGGAGGAGGTGGTCCAGGAGAGGACCATCCTGGACCTGGAGAAGGCATCAACGGACCAGAGCGACGGGGTCGTGGTCCTGGAGGCCGAGGTGAAGAGTTCGGGTGGGGAGGTTCGAGGACCAGGAGAACAGGTCCCGACAGCAAAATGTCCGCATCGCGGGTCTGCCAGAGGGGCTCGAGGGTCCCAACGGGCTACACTGCCCACACGCTGGGCAGTCTAGTCAGGAGGGAAGGCTTCCCAAACCCCCCAGAACTCAGCCGAGGGCACAGATCGCTCCGGCCTCAACCCAAAAGTGGGGAGCAGCCGAGAGCGATAATCCCAAAACTGCAGCAATTCCAGGACCGGGAAAAGATCCGGATGTGGGCCCGACAGATGGATTTGTGCTCGTGGGAAAGGCACAGAATCAGGGTCCACCAGGACATTGGGGAGGGGGCGGACGGGCGGAATGGACCTGGCAAAGAAAAAGAGGGAAGGCTGTTCCCGGCCAGACTGTGGGTGACGTACCGGGGAAGGAACATAACTTCAGCACCCCCACAGAGGCCGACCAGTTCGTAAAAACTAACAACCTGGAGGGAGCAGGGTGGTGGGGGGTGGGGGGGGGGGGGGGGGGGGGGGAATGAAAGTGGAGGGCGAACTGAGAACAAGGACTGTAATGTGGACCATGCGCGGGACTGTGCTGCCTCGTTTTCCGTTCGAAGGTGGGAGAGAGAGGAGGGAGTGAGGAGGGGGAAAGCAGGTAAGGGGCGAGGGAGGGGGAAAGCAGGTAAGGGGCGAGGGAGGGGGGATGGAGACAGGTAGGCAGAACGGGGACAGCGCCCGATCAGCATGGAGGGGGGGGGGGTCATTGTACTAATGAGGAGGGCCAGCATGGGAAGACCGTGGTGGGGGGAACAGGGATGGAGGGGGGGGGGGGGCAATGCGCAGAACAGAAAGGGGACAAAACAATAGGAAAGGTTTGGCAGCAAGACAGACACAGGCCTCGGAAGGCATGGAGCAGGGCGAGGATTCAAGATGGCGCGCGGGACCGTCATGGGCAACGGGAAACCCCGGAGTGCAGGGGCGCTTCCACGTGGCGTACACATAGTTGGCGATGATGTTGGGTGCTCCCTGGACAAAGGGAAGCCCCGGAGCGCAGGGGCCCCAAATTCAGGTGGAGAACGGCGACCGTGGCCATTTTGGACAACCTCCTAACAAGGGAAACCCCCAAGTGCATGGGCGCGGCCACCAGGTGAGTATGGGTGATCCCGCGGGGGGGGGGGGGGGGGGGGGGGGGGGTGTGTGTGTGTGGTGTGTGTGTGTGTGTGTGTGTGTGTGTGTGTGTCAGAAACCCCCGTCCCAATCAGGCTACTCACCTGGAACGCAAGGGGACTCAACAACCCAGTGAAAAGAGTCCTTACCCACCTGAGGAGCTGGATACAGACACAGTCTACCTACAGGAGACACACTTGAGGGAGAAGGACTGACTGCTGGTAAGGAAGGGCTGGGTGGGATAGACGTACCACTCATGCTAGGGGACAAGGGCGAGGGGAGTAACCATATTGATTGGCAAGAGGACGGGACTTACAGAGACCAGCATGGTTACGGACCCAGGGGGACGGTACGTCATGGTCAGTGGAGTTTTGGAAGGGGGCCCCGGTATTGCTGGTAAATGTGTACGCTCCCAACTGGGACAACACAGAATTCATCAAGACCATAGCGGAAATCCCCGACATTGACACACGCCGACCGATTATGGGGGGGGGGCGACTTTGTACAGGACCCACTGACCGACTGATCAAACCCCAGAATGTGCAGAAAGACAGGCATGGCTAGGGAGTTGGAGATGTTCAAGGAGCTGATGGGGGTGGTGGACCCGGTAGAAAAGCAGTTCTCGTTCTGCTCGCTGATGCACAGTGTGTAAACCCGCGTCCACTCCTTTGCAGTGGGGAAATCGGTGCTTTCAGGGATCACGGGAACGGAGTACTCCGCGATCGTTGTCTCTGACCATGCGCCACACTATATGGATGTGAGGTTGGAGACAGACCAGGCCCAGCGCCCCACTTGGAGGCTGGACAAGGACCTCCTGGCCGACAAGGCCTTCTGTCAAAAAACATCGCGGGCCATAGGCGACTACGTTAGTGACAACCAAAACGTGGAGGTCTCACCCTCCACATTCTGGAATGTGCTGATGGCCGTGATTAGAGGAGAGATCATAGCCTACAAGGCAAGCAGAGATAGGGCAGAGAGGGTGGCCAGGCAACAAACTGGTGGACTCCATCCTGGAAGTCGACAGAAAATACTCCGAGGCCCCGACTGTAGAGCTGCTGGCGGAGAGAAAAAATCTGCAAATGGACTTTAACCTGCTAACGATTAGGAAAGCAGTGTACCAACTCCACCAGACATGGGGGACCTTCTACCAACACGGAAACAAGGCTGGCCGCCTATTGGTTCACCAGCTGAGAAAGCAGGCAGCCAGGAGGGGAATAGCGCAGGTAAAGGATAGCAGAGGCAGACTGGTAACAGAGTTAAAGGAGGGCAATCGGGCATTTAAGACCTTCTACCGGGGACTGTATGCCTCCGAGCCCCCCCAACGGGGGCGCGGGGATGAAACAGTTCCTAGACGCACTGGAACTACCAGTTGTGGGGGAAGTCAGGCAAGGGGAGCTGGAAGCACCAATAGATCTGGGAGAAATCATGGAGAGCATCAGCTCCATGCAAGCGGGAAAGGCACCGGGACCTGACAGGATCCCGGCGGACTTCTACAAACAATTTGCACCAGTCCTGGCCCCACACCTAAGGGACATGTTCACGGACTCACTGGCAAGGGGCACCCTGCCCCCCATGTTAGCACAGGCCACAATTTCACTGATATCCAAAAAAGATAAAGACCTGACGGAATGTGGATCATACAGACCCATTTCACCGCGAAAATACTCGCAAAGGTCCTGGCCAAAAGGCTGTAGGGCTGCGTACCAGAGTTGGTCGCAGAGGACCAAACAGGCTTTGTCAAGGGTAGGCAGCTCACAGCGAACATCAGGCGGCTGCTGAACATAATAATAACCCCCTCTATGGAGAGAGCACCAGACGCGATCATCTCCCTGGACGCAGAAATGGCCTTCGACAGAGTCGAATGAAATACCTCCTCGAGGTACTGGAACGGTTTGGGCTAGGAGCGGGGTTCACCTCCTGGGTGAGGCTCCTGTACAACGCTCCCTAAGCGAGCGTCTGAACTAACACCACCAGCTCTGAATACTTCCAGCTGCAGAGAGGAACAAGATAAGGCTGTCCCCACTCTTGTTCGTGCTAGTGATCGAACCTCTGGCGATAGCCCTGCGGGACGCGAAAAGCTGGAAGGGAATCCAGAGAGGAGACAGAGAGCACAGAGTCTCACTCTATGCAGATGACCTGCTCCTCTATGTCTCGAAGCCACAGGAGGGTCTGAAGGCAATACTGCAAATGCTGAAAGAGTTTGGAACCTTCTCGGGCTACAAACTTAACCTGGGCAAAAGCGAGACATTCCCAGTGAACCCAAACGGGGGAGGGGCAGAGCTGGAGGGGCTCCCGTTTAAAACGGCCCAGAACAGATTCCGTTACCTGGGGATCCGGACAGCCAGAGACTGGACACAGATCCACAAGTGGAACCTGACCAGCCTGGTGGAGGAAGTTAAAAAGGACTTAGAGGCGGGGCTCACTCCCACGCTCCCCGTAGACGATTGAGATGAACGTACTGCTGAGAGGGGTACAGCCCCCGACGATGTCACAGGCCACTATTTTGGTAATATCGAAGCAGGACAAGAACTTGTCCGTCTTTCAGGCCGATCTCGCTGCTTAATCTCACTGGCCAAAGCTCTGACCTCCAGGATTGAAGATTGTGTGCCGGATGTGATTATGGAGGATCAAACCGGGTTTGTCAAGGGCAGGCAGCTGGTGGCCAATATAAGGCGGCTGCTCAACGTGACCATGATGCCCCCGGAGAGTAGGGAGGTTGAGGTAGTTGTAGCCAGGATGTGGAGTAGGCGTTCGACCAGGTGGAGTGGGACTATCTATGGGAGGTGTTGGGCCGATTTGGGTTCGGTAGGGGCTTTATCGTCTGGGTTAGGCTGCGGTACCAGGCCCCGGAGGCTAGGGTAAGGACGGACAGGATAACCGCGGACTTTCATAGAATTTACAGTGCAGAAGGAGGCCATTCGGCCCATCGAGTCTGCACCGGCTCTTGGAAAGAGCACCCTACCCAAGGTCAACACCTCTACCCTGTCCCCATAACCCAGTAACCCCACCCAACACTAAGGGCAATTTTGGACATTAAGGACAATTTAGCATGGCCAATCCACCTAACCCGCACATCTTTGGACTGTGGGAGGAAACCGGAGCGCCCGGAGGAAACCCACGCAGACACGGGGAGGACGTGCAGACTCCACACAGACAGTGACCCAAGCCGGGAATCGAACCTGGGACCCTGGAGCTGTGAAGCGATTGTGCTAACCACTGTGCTACCGTGCTGCCTTGACTATTTTAGGCTACACCGGGGGACGAGAGAGGGATGTCCCCTCTCCCCACTGCTGTTTGCGTTAGCTATAGAGCCGCTGGCAATTGCTCCAAGAGCTGGTTCAGGGGGGGGGGGGGGTTTGGTCGAACAGATGAGGGGCGAGTTCCAGAGATGGGATGCGCTACCGCTGTCGCTGGGAGGGTGCAGACGGTTAAGATGACGGTCCTACCGAGATTTTTATTTGTATTTTCATCCCGCGGTCCTTTTTTAAGAGGGTTAACAAAATCATTCTGGGCTTTGTGTGGGCGGGTAAGTTCCCACGGGTGAAGAAGGTGATGCTCGAGAGGAATCGGGGAGAGTGGGGCTCGCTCTGCCAAACTTCAGAAACTACTATTGGGCGGCCAATATTGCTGTGATAAGGAAGTGGGTGGTGGGGACGGGGTCGGTTTGGGAGCGGATGGAGGCAGCTTCATGTAGGGGCACCAGCTTGGGGGCGGTGATAACGGCACCTCTGCCATTCCCGCCGGCGAGATATTCCACCAGTCCCGTGGTGGTGACGGCCCTGAGGATTTGGGATCTGCGGAGGAGGTACGTTGGAGCAGTGGGAGCATCGGTTTGGTCCCTAATATGTGACATCCCAGGGAGCTTGGATGGGGGGGTTTCGGGTGTGGCAAAGGGCGGGAATTGCGAGGATGGGGGACCTGTTCCTGGAAGGAAGCTTCCCTAGCTTGAGGGCGCTGGAGGTGAAGTTTGGGTTGGCAAGGGGGAATGATTTCAGATATTTACAGGTGCGGGACTTTCTGCGCAGGCAGGTACCATCCTTCCCACTCCTGCCACTAAGGGGGATCCAGGATAGGGTTGTGTCTAGGGGATGGGTGGGGGAGGGGAGCGTCTCGGACATCTACAAAGAACCAATGGAAGCGGAGGAGACGTAGATCGAGGAGCTGAAGCGTAAGTGGGAGGAGGAACTGGGGGGGAAGAGATGGAGCACGGCCCATGGGCAGACACGTTGAGCAGAGTCAACGCAACCGCTACATGCGGCAGGCTCAGCTTGATCCAATTCAAGGTGGTACACAGGGCCCACATGACAGTGGCCCGGATGTGCAGATTCTTTGGGGTACAGGACAGGTGTGTAACATCAAGCCCAGTGGTCGTGGCTGTACCGAATACGTGGGCCCAAGTTAAAACAACACTTCGGGCTGGCTAAGATGCCGGGATGGCTAAGATGCCGGGATGGCTAAGATGCCGGGATGGCTAAGATGCCGGGATGGCTAAGATGCCGGGATGGCTAAGATGCCGGGATGATTTTTCGGCACAGATCCCCCCCCCCCAGCCCCCAGAAGGGGGGCACAGTGACAGTTAGGGATTTTCACTTAGAGAGGATAGGGTAGAAATGAGGGCTTGAATGGATCGGTGCAGACTCGATGGGCCGAATGGCCTCCTTCTGCACCGTATGTTCTATGTTCTCCACTAGCGACACTGGACGAATTGACGGAGGAATGCAAATTGCTGACGGGACAGGAAATGAGACAGCAGCAAAGAAAGACCTTCCCCTGCAAAGAGATGGAGGACCTGATAAATACAGACAGTAAGGAAGGAGGGGGGGGGGGTGTAGACTGACTAGGGAGGGCACAAGGGAGGCGTGGGGCAGGGCGGGCAGGGAGGATTTTGCTGCAGCTTTATAAAACTCTAGTTAGACTACACTTGGAATATTGTGTCCAGCTCTGGTCGCCTCATTATAGGAAGGATGTGGATGCTTTGGAGAGGGTACAGAGGAGATTTACCAGGATGCTGCCTGGACTGGAGGGCATGTCTCATGAAGAAAGGTTGAGGGAGCGAGGGCTTTTCTCACTGGAGCGAAGAAGGCAGAGAGGTGACTTGGTAGAGATGTACAAGGTGATGAGAGGCATGGATAGAGTGGATAGCCAGACTTTCCCCCAGGGTGGAAATGGCTGTCACGTGGGGACATAATTTTAAGGTGATTGGAGGAAGGTATTGGGGAGATGTCAGAGTCGGTTCTTTACACAGAGAGTGGTGGGTGTGTGGAATGCACTGCCAGCAGAGGTGGTGGAGTCAGAGTCATTGGGGACATTTAAATGACTCTTAGACAGGCACATGGACAGCAGTAAATTGAAGGGGTGTAAGTTAGGTTGATCTTAGATTAGGATAAATGGTACAACATCGAGGGCCGAAGGGCCTGTACTGTGCTGTTCTATGTTCTATGATTGCAGGATGAGTTAGATGGTGTCAGACTGTATGTAGAATAAATTCTAAGGGAAATATTGGACAGTATATGAACAGCAACAGCAAAGTAGATCATTTTTGAAAATACCGATAAAAAGATTTGAAAAAAAGAATAAATTTTTTAACAAATGTAGAGCTCAGGCATTTTCATTTGGATATCTTCTGATTAATCACGGTGGCACAGGGGCTAGCACTGCTGCCTCACAGCACCAGGGACCCGGGTTCAAATCCGGCCTTGGGTCACTGTCTGGGTGGAGTCTGCACCTTCTCCCCGTGTCTGCGTGGGTTTCCTCCGGGTGCTCCGGCTTCCTTCCGCAGTGCAAACATGCGCGGGTTAGGAGGATTGGCCGTGCTAAATTGCCCCTTAGTGTGCAAAGATGTGTGTGGCCACGGGAATCAGGCAGGGAGTGAGCCGAGGTAAGGGGGTGCTCTTCCAGAGCATCAGTACAGACCCGATGGGCCAAGTACACCTTAGGGATTCTATGAACCTCTGAGCTATGACGTAGGGGGGCTCCCTTACCTTGTAATGAAAATCAACTGGTAGGGTCTTGGATCCGATGAGTTTCTTCAACAGGTAATTTCTCCAGTCGGTGGTCTTGTTTCGAACAGCTGAAGAAAGAGCTTCATACGTTAAAACAAAAGCAGTTCACAATGAAATACTTTGCCGCTCAGTCCTCAACACGATATTATACCGCCTGTCTCTACTCGGTGTCAAGCAGACTGTGACGAAGAATGGCAGATTGGACTAATCTGACCCAGAGATGGGCTTCGAATCAACAGGTCCAAACCAATATCATCTATTTTAACCCCCTCAACATCGCCCGATTCTGCCCTGCCTCAACTCATCACCTGCTGCTTGAACCCTCATTCATGCCTTTGCTGCTTTTGCAAAGGCTGATCCCTGGCCGACCAGCCCCACCTCTCTCCACTTCCCATACATACCATCTATCAGGGGCAGCACAAGTGGATAGCACAGTGGCGTCACCCCGCCAGGGTCCCAGGGTTCGATTCCCGGCTTGGGTCACTGTGCGGAATCTGCACGTTCTCCCCGTGTCTGCGTGGGTTTCCTCCGGGTGCTCCGGTTTCCTCCCACAAGTCCCGAAAGACGTGCTGTTAGGTGAATCGGACATTCTGAATTCTCCCTCCGTGTACCCGAACAGGCGCCGGAATGTGGCGACGAGGGGATTTTCACATATCTCGGTGGTGAGCCAGGAGGTTGTGGTCAGGGTGGAGAGGGCAGAGTACGTGGGGAGAGTGATTTTGGACCACGCGCCCCATTGGCTGGAGATTCGGTTTAGATTGGGACGACAGGGTAGCATGGTGGTTAGCATAAATGCTTCACAGCTCCAGGGTCCCAGGTTCGATTCCCGGCTGGGTCACTGTCTGTGTGGAGTCTGCACGTCCTCCCCCTGTGTGCGTGGGTTTCCTCCGGGTGCTCCGGTTTCCTCCCACAGTCCAAAGATGTGCGGGTTAGGTGGATTGGCCATGCTAAATTGTCCGTATTGTCCTAATAAAAGTAAGGTTAAGGGGGGGGTTGTTGGGTTACGGGTATAGGGTGGATACGTGGGTTTGAGTAGGGTGATCATGGCTCGGCACAACATCGAGGGCCGAAGGGCCTGTTCTGTGCTGTACTGTTCTATGTTCTATGTTCTATGACAGCAGAGGCCAGGGTGGAGGCTAAATTTGATTCGGGGGTTGTTGGCGGATAGAGGGTTTTGTGAGAAAGTGCGGGCAGTGATTAAAGATGGTGTAGAATTGAACCAACATGGGGGGGGGGGGGGGGGGGGGGCGCTGGGAGGCACTTTTTGGGGAGCACTAAACACGGTGACCCACGGGGAGATGATCTCATTCAAGGCTCACCCGGATAGGGAAAGGAGGGAGGAACATGACCGTGCAATGGGCAAGATAGTGAAGGTGGATAAGGAGTCCTCGAGGATGCCCACTACGGGAGGGATTGGCGAGGAGGAAATAACGAAGAGGGGACAAGGCACAGGACGGAGTTTCCACAGTTGGAAGAGAAGAGTCTTTGAGGCTGAGGGAGGTATTGGACAGTCAGGGAAGGCCTGATGGCCACCCAGCGGAATTTTATAAGGAGTTTGCGACGGACCTGTTGCAATTGTATAAGGTGTTAGTGCGGCCACACCTGGAGTATTGTGTTCAGTTTTGGTCTCCTTACCTGAGAAAGGACGTACTGGCGCTGGAGGGTGTGCAGAGGAGATTCACTAGGTTAATCCCAGAGCTGAAGGTGTTGGATTATGAGGAGAGGTTGAGTAGACTGGGACTGTACTCATTGGAATTTAGAAGGTTGAGGGGGGATCTTATAGAAACATTTAAAATTATGAAGGGAATAGATAGGATAGATGCGGGCAGGTTGTTTCCACTGGCGGGTGAAAGCAGAACTAGGGGGCATAGCCTCAAAATAAGGGGAAGTGGATTTAGGACTGAGTTTAGGAGGAACTTCTTCACCCAAAGGGTTGTGAATCTATGGAATTCCTTGCCCAGTGAAGCAGTTGAGGCTCCTTCATTCAATGTTTTTACGGTAAAGATAGATAGTTTTTTGAAGAATAAAGGGATTAAGGGTTATGGTGTTCGGGCCGGAAAGTGGAGCTGAGTCCACAAAAGATCAGCCATGATCTAATTGAATGGCGGAACAGGCTCGAGGGGCCAGATGGCCGACTCCTGCTCCTAGTTCTTATGACCTGGCACCACATCTCGGGGGGGCTTTTAATGAGGGGCTGGAGAAAGGGGAGCTGCCGGATACGATGACGCGGGCAATGATCACATTGATACCAAAGAAGAGGAAGGACCCATTGGGACGTGGGTTGTGTAGGCCCATATCGCTGTTAAATACAGACGTGAGAGTGCTGGCTAAGTTGGTGGTGGGAAGGATGGAAGGTTCAGACCCAGTGATGGTTGCAGAGGCTTCATAAAGGGCAGGCAGCTTTTTAGTAATACAAGGAGGATGTTAAACATGGTTATGGCCCCGTCGAGAGCTCAGGTACTGGAGGTAGTGGTGTCCGTGGACGCGGAGAAGGCATTTGACGGGCGGTGTAGCGGTACCTGTTTGAGGCCCTGGGAATGTTTGCGTTTGGGACAGTTTGTTATATGTGGCACCGATGGAGAGTGCGCGGACAAATGACAGGGGTTCACAGAGCTTTGAACTGCACAGGGGAACGAGGCTGCGATGCCCGCTGTTGTTTACATAGATACATAGAATTTACAGTGCAGAAGGAGACCATTCGGCCCATCAAGTCTGCACCGGCTCCTGGAAAGAGCACCCTACCCAAGGTTAACACCTCCACCCTATCCCCATAACCCAGTGACCCCATAACCCCACCCAACACTAAGGGCAATTTATCATGGCCAATCCACCTAACCTGCACATCTTTGGACTGTGGGAGGAAACCGGAGCACCCAGAGGAAACCCACGCACACACACGGGGAGGATGTGCAGACTCCGCACAGACAGTGACCCAAGCCGGAATCGAACCCGTGACCCTGGAGCCGTGAAGCGATTGTGCTATCCACAATGCTACCGTGCCGCCCTAGTTTGCGCTAGCAATAGAGCCTCTGGCAATGGCTCTTCGAGGTCGATAGTGGCGAGGGCAGCATCGGGTGTCGCTCTATGCTGCCGACCTACTATTGTATGTTTCGGGCCCGCATGGCGAGGATAATGGGCCCGTTGGGGAAGTTTCGGGTGTTCTCGGGCTATAAGTTAAACATGGGGAAAAGGGAAGTGTTCCCGGTTGGGTCCCCGGTTGGGTCGGAGAGCCAATCTAGGGCGTTGCCATCAAGGTGGCCAGAGACAGGTTTACACACCCGGGGACTGGGGTTTCGGGTAGTGAGGGAATGGGCCATGCTACATAAATGGAACCTAACAAAGCTGGTGGAGGAGGTTAGGGAGGACCTGAAGTGGTGGCACACGCTACACTTGACTTTGGCAGGGAGGGTCCAAGTGGTGAAGATGAACATTCGGCCGAGGTTCGTGTTCATATTCCAGACACTCCCGATTTTGCACCGGAAGCCTTCTTTCGAAAACTAGACACGATCATGTCGGACTTTGTATGGGCAGGGAAGGTGTCAAGGGTAAAGAGGACCCTGTTACAGAGACAGAGGGTTGGCGTTGCCAAACCTGTTGCATTACAATTGGGCGGCGTACATGGAGAAGGTGAGGCGGCGACGGGAAACATAGAACATAGAACAGTACAGCACAGAACAGGCCCTTCGGCCCTCAATGTTGTGCCGAGCAATAATCACCCTACTCAAACCCACGTATCCACCCTATACCCGTAACCCAACAACCCCCCCCCTTAACCTTACTTTTTAGGACACTACGGGCAATTTAGCATGGCCAATCCACCTAACCCGCACATCTTTGGACTGTGGGAGGAAACCGGAGGACCCGGAGGAAACCCACGCACACACGGGGAGGACGTGCAGACTCCGCACAGACAGTGACCCAGCCGGGAATCGAACCTGGGACCCTGGAGCTGTGAAGCATTTATGCTAACCACCATGCCACCACCATGCAGGAGAGGGGATGGAGGAGGAATCCGGTAGGGGGGGTCCAGATTGAGGGCTATGGTGATGGCGACGTTGCCAATGGCGCCAAGGAAGTAGGTGGAGAGCCCGGTGAAGCAGTCCACAGTAATGGTCTGGAAGCAGCTGAGGAGGCATTTCAGGATAATGGGGATGTCGGTGTTGGTGCTGGGGTGTGAAAACCACGGTTTTGAGCTGGACGGAGGGATAGGCAGTTTGTATAAGAAGTGGAGGGAGGTGGGGGGGGGGGGGGGGGCTGATTAAGGGGAGAGATCTGTACCTGGAAGAGGGGTTTGCCAGTATAGAGGAACTGAAGGAGTGGGTAGAGCTCCCGAGCGGAAGTGAGGTTAGGTACCTGCAGCTAAGGGACTTTGCGCGGAAAGGTTTGGAAGGAATTCCCCAGGTTACCGAGGTTACCCTGCTGGAGCGAACGCTGCCTCCGGATGTGGAAGGGGAGGGCAGGATCGGAGACATACAAGGGCAGCTGGGAGAGCAGGGAGGTGAGTGGGTGGTGAAGATTAAGGAGAAGTGGGAAGGGGAGCTGAGATGGGAGATAAACTGGGGAGTGTGGAGTGAGGCACAGCGAAGGGTAGAAGAGACCTCCTCGGGCGTAAGGATGAGCCTGATACAGCTCAAGGTCGTACACAGGGAATATTTGGGATATCGGGGAGGCCGGAGCTGATGGAGGGGAGGAAGGCCGACATTGTGGCCTTTGCCTCTCCGATTGCCCGGCGAAGAATTCTGTGGGAGTGGCGGTCAGCAACGGCGCCGGTGGGTTGGCGGGAGTGGCGGTCAGCAACGGCGCCGGTGGGTTGGCGGGAGTGGCGGTCAGCAACGGTGCCGGTGGGTTGGTGGGAGTGGCGGTCAACGATGCCGCCGGTGGGTTGGCAAGAGTGGCGGTCAGCAACGGTGCCGGTGGGTTGGCGGGAGTGGCGGTCAGCAACGGTGCCGGTGGGTTGGTGGGAGTGGCGGTCAGCACACCGCCGGTGGGTTGGCAGGTGGCGGTCAGCAACGGCCGGTGGGTTGGCGGGAGTGGCGGTCAGCAACACGGCGGTGGGTTGGCGGAGTGGCGGTCAGCAACGCGCGGTGGGTTGGCGGGAGTGGCGGTCAGCAACACGGCGGTGGGTTGGCGGAGTGGGCGGTCAGCAACCGCCGGGGTTGGCGGGAGTGGCGGTCAGCAACATCGGCGGTGGGTTGGCGGGAGTGGCGGTCAGCAACATCGGCGGTGGGTTGGCGAGAGTGGCGGTCAGCAACACCGGCGGTGGGTTGGCGGGAGTGGCGGTCAGCAACATCGGCGGTGGGTTGGCGGGAGTGGCGGTCAGCAACATCGGCGGTGGGTTGGCGAGAGTGGCGGTCAGCAACAGTGCCGGTGGGTTGGCGGGAGTGGCGGTCAGCAACGGTGCCGGTGGGTTGGCGGGAGTGGCGGTCAGCAACATCGGCGGTGGGTTGGCGGGAGTGGCGGTCAGCAACGGTGCCGGTGGGTTGGCGGGAGTGGCGGTCAGCAACATCGGCGGTGGGTTGGTGAGAGTGGCGGTCAGCAATGGCGCCGGTGGGTTGGCGGGAGTGGCGGTCAGCAACGGCGACGGTGGGTTGGCGGGAGTGGCGGTCGGCAAAGGCGCCGGTGGGTTGGTGAGAGTGGCGGTCAGCAACATCGGCGGTGGGTTGGCGAGAGTGGCGGTCAGCAACGGTGCCGGTGGGTTGGCGGGAGTGGCGGTCAGCAACACCGCCGGAGGGTTGGCGGGAGTGGCGGTCAGCAACGGTGCCGGTGGGTTGGCGGGAGTGGCGGTCAGCAACATCGGCGGTGGGTTGGCGGGAGTGGCGGTCAGCAACGGTGCCGGAGGGTTGGCTGGAGTGGCGGTCAGCAACACCGCCGGAGGGTTGGCGGGAGTGGCGGTCAGCAACGGTGCCGGTGGGTTGGCGGGAGTGGCGGTCAGCAACATCGGCGGTGGGTTGGCGGGAGTGGCGGTCAGCAACACCGCCGGAGGGATGGCGGGAGTGGCGGTCAGCAACGGTGCCGGTGGGTTGGCGAGAGTGGCGGTCAGCAACGGTGCCGGTGGGTTGGCGAGAGTGGCGGTCAGCAACACCGCCGGTGGGTTGGCGAGAGTGGCGGTCAGCAACGGTGCCGGTGGGTTGGCGGGAGTGGCGGTCAGCAACATCGGCGGTGGGTTGGCGGGAGTGGCGGTCAGCAACATCGGCGGTGGGTTGGCGAGAGTGGCGGTCAGCAACGGTGCCGGTGGGTTGGCGGGAGTGGCGGTCAGCAACGGTGCCGGTGGGTTGGCGGGAGTGGCGGTCAGCAACATCGGCGGTGGGTTGGTGAGAGTGGCGGTCAGCAACGGCGCCGGTGGGTTGGCGAGAGTGGCGGTCAGCAACGGCGACGGTGGGTTGGCGGGAGTGGCGGTCGGCAAAGGCGCCGGTGGGTTGGTGAGAGTGGCGGTCAGCAACATCGGCGGTGGGTTGGCGAGAGTGGCGGTCAGCAACGGTGCCGGTGGGTTGGCGGGAGTGGCGGTCAGCAACACCGCCGGAGGGTTGGCGGGAGTGGCGGTCAGCAACGGTGCCGGTGGGTTGGCGGGAGTGGCGGTCAGCAACATCGGCGGTGGGTTGGCGGGAGTGGCGGTCAGCAACATCGGCGGTGGGTTGGCGAGAGTGGCGGTCAGCAACGGTGCCGGTGGGTTGGCGGGAGTGGCGGTCAGCAACATCGGTGGTGGGGTGGCGGTCAGCAACGGCGCCGGTGGGTTGGCGGGAGTGGCGGTCAGCAACATCGGCGGTGGGTTGGCGGGAGTGGCGGTCAGCAACGGTGCCGGTGGGTTGGCGGGAGTGGCGGTCAGCAACATCGGCGGTGGGTTGGTGAGAGTGGCGGTCAGCAACGGCGCCGGTGGGTTGGCGAGAGTGGCGGTCAGCAACGGCGACGGTGGGTTGGCGGGAGTGGCGGTCGGCAAAGGCGCCGGTGGGTTGGTGAGAGTGGCGGTCAGCAACATCGGCGGTGGGTTGGCGGGAGTGGCGGTCAGCAACAGTGCCGGTGGGTTGGCTGGAGTGGCGGTCAGCAACACCGCCGGAGGGTTGGCGGGAGTGGCGGTCAGCAACGGTGCCGGTGGGTTGGCGGGAGTGGCGGTCAGCAACATCGGCGGTGGGTTGGCGGGAGTGGCGGTCAGCAACGGTGCCGGTGGGTTGGCGGGAGTGGCGGTCAGCAACACCGCCGGAGGGTTGGCGGGAGTGGCGGTCAGCAACGGTGCCGGTGGGATGGCGGGAGTGGCGGTCAGCAACATCGGCGGTGGGTTGGCGGGAGTGGCGGTCAGCAACATCGGCGGTGGGTTGGCGGGAGTGGCGGTCAGCAACATCGGCGGTGGGTTGGCGGGAGTGGCGGTCAGCAACATCGGCGGTGGGTTGGCGAGAGTGGCGGTCAGCAACGGTGCCGGTGGGTTGGCGGGAGTGGCGGTCAGCAACATCGGTGGTGGGTTGGCGAGAGTGGCGGTCAGCAACGGTGCCGGTGGGTTGGCGAGAGTGGCGGTCAGCAACGGTGCCGGTGGGTTGGCGAGAGTGGCGGTCAGCAACGGTGCCGGTGGGTTGGCGAGAGTGGCGGTCAGCAACGGTGCCGGTGGGTTGGCGAGAGTGGCGGTCAGCAACGGCGACGGTGGGTTGGCGGGAGTGGCGGTCAGCAACGGTGCCGGTGGGTTGGCGGGAGTGGCGGTCAGCAACGCTGTCAGTGGGTTGGCGGGAGTGGCGGTCAGCAACGGCGGCGGTGGGTTGGCGGGAGTGGCGGTCAGCAACGGCGCCGGTGGGTTGGCGGGAGTGGCGGTCAGCAACGGCGCCGGTGGGTTGGCGGGAGTGGCGGTCAGCAACATCGGCGGTGGGTTGGCGGGAGTGGCGGTCAGCAACGGTGCCGGTGGGTTGGTGAGAGTGGCGGTCAGCAACGGTGCCGGTGGGTTGGCGGGAGTGGCGGTCGGCAACGGTGCCGGTGGGTTGGCGGGAGTGGCGGTCGGCAAAGGCGCCGGTGGGTTGGCGGGAGTGGCGGTCAGCAAAGGCGCCGGTGGGTTGGTGAGAGTGGCGGTCAGCAAAGGCGCCGGTGGGTTGGCGGGAGTGGCGGTCAGCAACGGTGCCGGTGGGTTGGCGGGAGTGGCGGTCAGCAACGGTGCCGGTGGGTTGGCGGGAGTGGCGGTCAGCAACGGGCGCCAGTGGGTTGGCGGGAGTGGCGGTCAGCAACACCGCCGGTGGGTTGGCGGGAGTGGCGGTCAGCAACACCGCCGGTGGGTTGGCGGGAGTGGCGGTCAGCGATGCCGCCGGTAAGTTGCTGGGGGACTTATACGACTTTCTCCAGCTGGAAATGATCAAATACTAGTTAAGGGGGTTCAGCGGAGGGCTTCGAGGCGAGGTGGGGGATATTGGAGGTGGGGGATATTGGAGGTGGGGGATATTGGAGGTGGGGGATATTGGAGGTGGGGGATATTGGAGGTGGGGGATATTGGAGGTGGGGGATATTGGAGGCGAGGGATATTGGAGGTGGGGGATATTGGAGGTGGGGGATATTGGAGGTGGGGGGTATTGGAGGTGGGGGATATTGGAGGTGGGGGATATTGGAGGTGGGGGATATTGGAGGTGGGGGATATTGGAGGTGGGGGATATTGGAGGTGGGGGATATTGGAGGTGGGGGATATTCATGAGAAGTTGTTCGTCGCCGGGAGGGAGGAGGGGGTGAAAAAGGAAAAACATTGTACAAACTGTATAGTTGTGTGTTAAGAAGTTTGCTCCCAAATTGTTTATGTTTTGGAACCTTTTATATAAGTTTGGAATAAAATACATACAAAAAATATTAAAATAAACATTTTCATGATACTTGCATTTCCTTTGGCTTACTTCCAACTAACTCATTGTCCCAGCAGACTCTCTTTACAAGTACTCTAAGTACTGAATTAAACAATGCCCGCCACCATGTGTGTACAATATATTTAACAAACCCTTATCAAATTCTACCCTGTGTGAATTCGAGGTCATCTTGCTACCCACGTCCTTACTCACTCGCCACCCGTGTTCACTGACCTTCACTGGCTCACGGCTAAGTCACCCTTCAAGTTGACCTTCAAGTTCAACCTGGCTTTCAAATTGCTCCTCAGCCTTTGACCCTCTCTGTTCTCTGCCCCATCCCCGTCTCCATCCCCTGAAAGCCGTGACAGATGGCTTCACCTCTCCAAGTCTGGCCTCTGGAACGTTCGACCAACTCGTCGCTTGAAAATCGTGGCTTGTGAACACAGAACGTACACAGTGCAGAAGGAGGCCATTCGGCCCATCGAGTCAGCACCGACCCACTTAAGCCCTCACTTCCACCCTATCCCCGTAACCCAATAACCCCTCCTAACCTCTTTGGACGAAGGGCAATTTAGCCGTAATTGAACCTGGGGCGCGTTGAAGCCACAGTGCTAACCACTGTGCTACCGTTCTGCCCGCTGCCAATTAATTACCAGAATCCCCTCTCAAAACCTGCTGCCACATTATTGCTCTTGCCCCCCCCCCTCCCCCACCCCCCACCCCCCACGTTTAAGGTGCTCCTTAAAGCTTGCCGCTTTGACCCGGTTATTTACCACCTGGCCCACCATAACCAGCGCTTGACAAAGCCTTGGGACACTTTGTGATGTAGAAACGTGTCTCGGTCGAGGTGTAACGTGGCGCACTGACAAACAAATTGGAGTGAGCGCTCTGCAAAGAACTCACTCTGAGGAGGCACGAGAGGTTTGCCAAACGTTGCGCACCAGCCGATTGGATGGACATCCACGGTTCCCAGATTATACCAAAAATCTTGTCGTGAGTTATTTTCAAAACCTTCGTACCTCAGCAGTGCCTTGTAACCTACAGAAGCAAACGATTAAAAACTTTCTAACGCTGGTAACTGAAATGATGATGACAGAACATAGAACATAGAACAGTACAGCACAGAACAGGCCCTTCGGCCCTCAATGTTGTGCCGAGCAATGATCACCCTACTCAAACCCACGTATCCACCCTATACCCGTAACCCAACAATCCCCCCATTAACCTTACACTACGGGCAATTTAGCATGGCCAATCCACCTAACCCGCACATCTTTGGACTGTGGGAGGAAACCCACGCAGACACGGGGAGGACGTGCAGACTCCACACAGACAGTGACTCAGCCGGGAATCGAACCTGGGACCCTGGAGCTGTGAAGCATTGATGCTAACCACCATGCTACCGTGCTGCCCCGAACAAAGATCTATTAATAATGGTGGCAGTGTAGGGGGGCACGGTGGGTAGTATGGGCGCCTCACAGCGCCAGGGTCCCAGGTTCAATTCCCGGCTTGGGTCACTGTCTGTGCGGAGTCTGCACGTCCTCCCCGTGTGTGCGTGGGTTTCCTCCGGGTGCTCCGGTTTCCTCCCACAGTCCAAAGATGTGCAGGTTAGGCGGATTGATAGGGTAGGGCGGGGGAGTGGGCCGATGGAATCTATGGAATTCCTTGCCCAGTGAAGCAGTTGAGGCTCCTTCATTACATGTTTTTACGATAAAGGTAGATAGTTTTTTGAAGAATAAAGGGATTAAGGGTTATGGTGTTCGGGCCGGAAAGTGGAGCTGAGTCCACAAAAGATCAGCCATGATCTCATTGAATGGCGGAGCAGGTTCGAGGGGCCAGATGGCCGACTCCTGCTCCTAGTTCTTATGTTCTTATGAGGTAGGGTGCGTTTCGGTAGCTACAGACTCAATGGGCCGAATGGCCTCCTTCTGCACTGTGGGGATTCTATGGATTCCAACGCCGCCAGACTAGTTATCCGGTGGTCCAGGATAAAGCTCTGGGTTCACAGGTTCAAATCCCACCCCGGCGACTGGTGGAATTTAAGTTTCATTTTAATTAATTTTGATTTAAATTTTACCAATTGAGGGGCAATTTAGTGACACCAAACTGGGGAGCTCCTCCGTCGAGGGGGGGGGGGGGGGGGGGAGCGTTTTGATTTCCAGGACTGAGTCTCGGCCCACCTCGTGGGTCAGTGGAGGAAAAAATACTCGGCCCTCACGAGAAACCGATTGTTAAAAGCTCTCAGGACTATTGGCAATTTATTCCCCCCCCCCCCCCCCCGTCAACTGATTTTGTTGTCAAGGAGGCAACTGTAAGAAAGCAGCTTAAAAAATAAAACGCAGCATTGAGTGCAAGAACGTACGGGCGCATCTCTCATTTTAAACAGCCTGGCATCTACCCATGCCCAGGAAGGGCGCCCCCTGCTGTTACTGCACAAATAACAAGTTATGGCATCATAATCCCAGATGGCCATAGGCTGCTTTCCCCTCTGAGGGAGGGGGGGGGGACTGACTGGTGGTGGTTTAACCCGAGGGTCACCGCACCTCAGGCGAGGGGACAGGGTGAGAAGGCGGGGCCTTCATGAATAACGTCAGCCGGTACGGGAATCGAACCCACGTTGTTGGCCTCGCTCCACATCACAAACCAGGTGTCCAGCCAACAGGAGATAAACCGTGCCCCCCCCCCCCCCCCCCCCACACAAAGAACAGTCTAATGCAAACTGCCTATGTAAACATATCACGCTGCATTTACAACCTCCTACCAGTAGAGGTGTGCAACAGAAAAGAACAAAGAAAAGTACAGCACAGGAACAGGCCCCTCTACACTGAAGACTTCTACACTTCCGGGCTCCGTATCCCTCTATTCCCATCCTATTCATGTATTTGTCAAGATGCCCCTTAAATGTCACTATCGTCCCTGCTTCCACCACCTCCTCCGGCAGCGAGTTCCAGGCACCCACTACCCTCTGTGTAAAAAACTTCCCTCTCACACCTTCTCTAAACTTTTGCCCCTCGCACCTTAAACCTATGTCCCCGAGTAATTGACTCCTCCTATCTGGGAAAAAGCCTCTGACTATCCACTCTGTCTATGCCCCTCAGAATTTGATAGACTCCTATCAGGTCGCCCCTCAACCTCCGTCGTTCCAGTGAGAACAAACCGAGTTTATTCAACCGCTCCTCATAGCTAATGCCCTCCATACCAGGCATCATCCTGGTGAATCTCTTCTGCACCCTCTCTAAAGCCTCCACGTCCTTCTGGTAGTGTGGCAAAGTTTGAAGGGGTATTAACTTGGGCGAGGGGGCAGCCCACTTTGACTTGCCCTGTCCCACCTAGAAAATAAATAAACAAACTATTAATCGTTTAAAAAGTTACAACTTTTGGTGTTCCTGGAGCGGGGCAGGGATATGGGGGGGGGGGGGGTTGGCGCTGCCCAACCTATGTGGGTACTACTGGGCCGCCAACGTGGTCAATGATATGCAGATGGGTGATGGAGGGGGAGGGGGCAGCATGGAAGAGGCTGGAGGCGGCGCCCTGTGCGGACACGAGCCTGGAGGCGCTGGTGACGGCGCCGTTGCCGCTCCCCCCAACAAGATATACTACGAGTCCGGTGGTGGCGGCTACCCTCAAAATCTGGGGGCAATGGAGGCGGCATAGGGGGGGAGGTGGGGGCTTCAGTCTGGTCCCCGATACGGGGGAACCACCGGTTTGTACCAGGGAGGATGGACGGAGGGTTTCCGAAATGGCACAGGGCAGGTATCAGGCGGATGGGGGACCTCTTTCCCGATGGGAAGTTTGCAACCCTAGGGGAGCTGGAGGGAAGGCTGGGCCTTCCCCCAGGGAACACCTTCAGATAAATGCAGGTAAGGGAGTTTGCCAGGCGGCAGAGTTTCCACTGTTGCCGCCAAGGGGGGCTCAGGACAGGGTTCTCTCGGGGACGTGGGTTGGAGAGGGGAGGATTTCGGCAATTTACCAAGTGATGCAAGAGGGGGAGGAGGCCTCAGTGGAGGAACTGAAGGGTAAGTGGGAGGAGGAGCTGGGAGAGGAGATCGACGAGGGGACGTGGGCGGATGCCCTGGGGAGGGTGAATTCCTCCTCCTCTTGCGCGAGGCTCAGTTTAATACAATTCAAGGTGCTGCACAGGGCGCACATGACCGGGGCAAAGCTGAGCCGGTTCTTTGGGAGAGAGGACAGGTGTGTCAGGGAGCCCATCAAACCACACCCACATGTTTTGGGCGTGCCCAGCGCTGGAGGGCTTTTGGAGGGGCGTCGCGGAGGCGTTGTCAAGGGTGGTTGGATCCAGGGTTGAGCCGGGCTGGGGGTTCGAAATATTTGGGGTTGTAGAGGAGCCGGGAGTGCAGGAGGCGAAAGAGGCCGGGATTCTGGCCTTTGCGTCCCTAGTAGCCCGGCGGAGAATTCTTCTACAGTGGAGGGGGGGGGAATAGTTTTATCCTTTATTGGGTGTGTATATTTGTTCTCATATTAATTATTTCTGTTAATTTATTGTTTCGGTATTAGGGGACTACTGTTCTTATTTTGTTTTTCTTATGTTTTCTTGGTTAAAACTTGTTGAAAATTTGAATTAAAATTATTTTTTTTTTTAAAGTTACAACTTACTCCCTTCCTTGTTTCAATCGATGGTGACCTGCCCCTTTCATTTTCACCCTCGCTTACTGCCCTCAATCCCTTCAACACTCTTATAAAACGTCGGAAGCAATTTGACTTGCAATCTGCATCCTCCCTCCACACAGCAGCTTCGATGGAAAGCGCACACCCTGCAGGGTAACTGCTGGAACTCAGTCTGGAAGCGTCAGAACAGCCGGGGGACCTGCTGTAACCATCTCCTCAACCCAACGATGGCGCCAACAATCAGGCCCAGCACGATTGGGTCAGCACAAATCTGCGTCAACGACACACAATCCAGGACGGTACGCCATCCCACCGATTAGCCACTCCGCGATCAAGCCGGTTGTGACTGACCTGCTAATTTGATGACGTGGGCAATCCAGTAGACTTTGTTTGGCAGGTTACAGTCGAGGTTCAATATTTCCACCATCATCCCTTCCATAACATCCTCCCACTGGTCAAACAGCGGAACCTGCAAAGCAAACACTGGGTTTTACGCTGGTTTCCATCTCGAACCACAGGAAGGGACAAATGGAGGGAGGATGGGAGCGTGAACTATTAATAATGTCAGAGTGTGTCTCGAAGGCAGAGATAGAGAGGCTCTATCTCTAGGGGTTTGTCATAATATGAAATGAAAATGAAAATCGCTTATTGTCACGAGTAGGCTTCAAATTAAGTTACTGTGAAAAGCCCCTAGTCGCCACATTCCGGCGCCTGTTCGGGGAGGCTGTTACGGGAATCGAACCGTGCTGCTGGCCTGCTTGGTCTGCTTTCAAAGCCAGCAATTTAGCGTTGTGCTAAACAGCCCCTTGGCTGTATATGGCTAATATACACCAGTATATCACGGTGCAGACACACACTGATAGACACACACAGGGACCAATCAACATGTACAAACACCGCAGCCAATCACCAGTTAGAATACACACACTATAAAGGCAGAGGGCCCCACGGCTCCCGTTCATTCTGGGTGCTGCCTCTCAGTGTAACAGGAACTCATCCAGCCCAGCACAGACTCACACCACGTGCTGAGAGAATTAACTGGTTCGGACAAGGCTTAGGTCTCTAGTTTAAGTTAGCATCATTTAGACCCACAGTCATCGTGTGTTAGTTAGTTAGAAGTTAGTTAATAAAATTGAGTTGAACCTTCATCAGTGTTGGAAGTGTCTGTTCATCTCTCGAGTCCACACTGGTCAACACTTCAGGGTTATGGGGAGAAGGCAGGAGAATGGGGGTGAGAAACACGTCGGCCATGATTGAATGGCGGAGCAGACTCGATGGGCCGAGTGGCCTAATTCTGCTCCTATGTTTTACGGGAAGAGAGTGGCGTAGTGGGAATATCACTGGACTAGCAATCCAGAAAAGGGAAAGGGGGAAAAAGAGAGAGGGAGGGGAAGAGAGAGAGAGAGAAAGAAAGGGAGCGAGGGAAAGAGGAAATGACAGAGGGGAGAGCAAGAGCAAAGAAAAGAGAGATGCACAAAAGCGAGTTGAAAGGGGTAGAGCGAGAGAGAGGGAGTTTAGAGAGAATGAATCCATCCACGACACGAGGGATGAGACCCACAGGAATCGGACGGTCATGAAGCGGAACAAGCGCCATGCACAGACACCAGGGGTAGGAGGGGAGACGGACAATCGGAGAAACGGAAAGCTGGCCTGCAAGGAAGCAGTGTCAATCAGAACTCTGAAAAGGTGAATTTGATAAATAGAACATAGAACAGTACAGCACAGAACAGGCCCTTCGGCCCTCGATGTTGTGCCGAGCAATGATCACCCTACTCAAACCCACGTATCCACCCTATACCCGTAACCCAACAACCCCCCCTTAACCTTACTTTTTAGGACACTACGGGCAATTTAGCATGGCCAATCCACCTAACCCGCACATCTTTGGACTGTGGGAGGAAACCGGAGCACCCGGAGGAAACCCACGCACACATGGGGAGGATGTGCAGACTCCGCACAGACAGTGACCCAGCCGGGAATCGAACCTGGGACCCTGGAGCTGTGAAGCATTTATGCTAACCACCATGCTACCGTGCAGCCCCTGTACAGATAAATGCTGAATTTACAGGGCTGAAGGGGCTGGCACAGATACATGGGGCTGAATGGCCTCCTGCTGCACTGGCTGACCCTGCAACCAGCTGGGTGGCCATGCCGGCTTACAGCACAGCTGGATGGCCATGCTGGCTTACAGCACAGCTGGGTGGCCATGCTCCCTTACAGCACAGCTGGATGGCCATGCCCCCTTACAGCACAGCTGGATGGCCATGCTCCCTTACAGCACAGCTGGATGGCCATGCCCGCTTACAGCACAGCTGGATGGCCATGCCCCCTTACAGCACAGCTGGGTGGCCATGCTCCCTTACAGCACAGCTGGGTGGCCATGCCCCCTTACAGCACAGCTGGATGGCCATGCCCCCTTACAGCACAGCTGGATGGCCATGCTCCCTTACAGCACAGCTGGATGGCCATGCCCCCTTACAGCACAGCTGGATGGCCATGCTCCCTTACAGCACAGCTGGGTGGCCATGCCCCCTTACAGCACAGCTGGGTGGCCATGCTCCCTTACAGCACAGCTGGATGGCCATGCTCCCTTACAGCACAGCTGGATGGCCATGCCCCCTTACAGCACAGCTGGGTGGCCATGCCCCCTTACAGCACAGCTGGATGGCCATGCCCCCTTACAGCACAGCTGGATGGCCATGCTGGCTTACAGCACAGCTGGATGGCCATACTGACTTACAGCACAGCTGGATGGCCATGCTGGCTTACAGCACAGCTGGATGGCCATGCCGGCTTACAGCACAGCTGGATGGCCATGCCCCCTTACAGCACAGCTGGGTGGCCATGCCGGCTTACAGCAAAGCTGGGTGGCCATGCTCCCTTACAGCACAGCTGGATGGCCATGCTCCCTTACAGCACAGCTGGATGGCCATGCTCCCTTACAGCACAGCTGGATGGCCATGCTGCCTTACAGCACAGCTGGGTGGCCATGCTGGCTTACAGCACAGCTGGATGGCCATGCCCCCTTACAGCACAGCTGGATGGCCATGCCCCCTTACAGCACAGCTGGATGGCCATGCTCCCTTACAGCACAGCTGGGTGGCCATGCCCCCTTACAGCACAGCTGGATGGCCATGCTCCCTTACAGCACAGCTGGGTGGCCATGCCCCCTTACAGCACAGCTGGGTGGCCATGCTGGCTTACAGCACAGCTGGATGGCCATGCTGGCTTACAGCACAGCTGGATGGCCATGCTGGCTTACAGCACAGCTGGATGGCCATGCTGGCTTACAGCACAGCTGGATGGCCATGCTGGCTTACAGCACAGCTGGATGGCCATGCTCCCTCACAGCACAGCTGGATGGCCATGCTCCCTTACAGCACAGCTGGATGGCCATGCCCCCTTACAGCACAGCTGGGTGGCCATGCCGGCTTACAGCACAGCTGGGTGGCCATGCTGGCTTACAGCACAGCTGGGTGGCCATGCCCCCTTACAGCACAGCGGCAACACTCCCAAAAATAAGAAACTGGCCGGCAAGCGGCGAACACAAGAACATCAGAATGAGGAGCAGGAGGGCCATTCAGCCCCTCGAGCCTGCTCCGCCATTGGAGAAGATCATGGCTGAGCCGATAGTGGCTTTAACTCCATTTTCCTGCCCCCCCCCCCCCCCCCCCCATAACCCTCGATGTCCATCCAGAATCTGCTACTCAGCCTCGGGAATATTCAATGACCCAGCCTCCAATGCATTCTGGGAAGGGATAATTCCACAGACTAATCACCCTCAGGATAAATCTCCGTCTTAAATGGGTGACCCCTTATTTTTAAACTGTGCACCCCCCTTCCCCCCAGTTCTAGGTTCCCCCAAAGGGAAACACCTGCACGCTGACTGTTTGTGATTCACACACCAGCGACTTCCATTTCCCTCCATATTACAGCATTTTGCAGTCTCTCCCCATTTGAATCATATTCGGCTTTTCTTCTCCCACGTGGACGAGCACTTGGAACGTCGCAACCTTCACGTGCTGGAAAGTGGGCTTGGTGTAGATTTAGTGCGGAGTCGATGGGCCAAAGGGCGTCTTCTGCACTGCACAACCCTTCCTGCCAGAGTGGGCAACACCACGGGCTGGATTCTCCGGACTCCGATGCCAGAATCACGTTCGCGGGTGGAGGGGCACGCACAGGCGGAGGCACCCGCACAGGCGGAGGCACCCGCACAGGCGGAGGGACACGCACACACACAGGCGGAGGGACACGCACAGGCGGAGGGACACACGCACAGGCGGAGAGACACGCACAGGCGGAGGGACACGCACAGGCGGAGGGACCCGCACAGGCGGAGGGACCCGCACAGGCGGAGGGACACGCACAGGCGGAGGGACACGCACAGGCGGAGGGACACGCACAGGCGGAGGGACACGCACACAGGCGGAGGGACACGCACACAGGCGGAGGGACACGCACAGGCGGAGGGACACGCACAGGCGGAGGGACACGCACAGGCAGAGGGACACGCACAGGCAGAGGGACACGCACAGGCAGAGGGACACGCACAGGCAGAGGGACACGCACAGGCAGAGGGACACGCACAGGCAGAGGGACACGCACAGGCAGAGGGACACGCACAGGCAGAGGGACACGCACAGGCAGAGGGACACGCACAGGCAGAGGGACACTCACACGGGCGGAGGGACACACACAGGCGGAGGGACACGCACAGGCGGAGGGACACGCACAGGCAGAGGGACACGCACAGGCGGAGGGACACGCACAGGCGGAGGGACACGCACAGGCGGAGGGACACGCACAGGCGGAGGGACACGCACAGGCGGAGGGACACGCACAGGCGGAGGGACACGCACAGGCGGAGGGACACGCACAGGCGGAGGGACACGCACAGGCGGAGGGACACGCACAGGCGGAGGGACACGCACAGGCAGAGGGACACACACAGGCGGAGGGACACGCACAGGCAGAGGGACACGCACAGGCAGAGGGAAACGCACAGGCGGAGGGACACGTACAGGCGGAGGGACACACACAGGCGGAGGGACACACACAGGCGGAGGGACACACACAGGCGGAGGGACACACACAGGCGGAGGGACACACACAGGCGGAGGGACACGCACAGGCGGAGGGACACGCAAAGGCAGAGGGACACGCAAAGGCAGAGGGACACGCACAGGCGGAGGGACACGCACAGGCGGAGGGACACACACACGGGCGGAGGGACACGCACAGGCGGAGGGACACGCACAGGCGGAGGGACACGCACAGGCGGAGGGACACGCACAGGCGGAGGGACACGCACAGGCGGAGGGACACACACAGGCGGAGGGACACACACAGGCGGAGGGACACACACACACACACAGGCGGAGGGACACACACACACAGGCGGAGGGACACACACACACAGGCGGAGGGACACACACAGGCGGAGGGACACACACAGGCGGAGGGACACACACAGGCGGAGGGACACGCACAGGCGGAGGGACACGCACAGGCGGAGGGACACGCACAGGCGGAGGGACACGCACAGGCGGAGGGACACGCACAGGCGGAGGGACACGCACAGGCGGAGGGACACGCACAGGCGGAGGGACACGCACAGGCGGAGGGACACGCACAGGCGGAGGGACACGCACAGGCGGAGGGACACACACAGGCGGAGGGGCACACACACAGGCGGAGGGGCACACACAGGCGGAGGGGCACACACAGGCGGAGGGGCACACACAGGCGGAGGGGCACACACAGGCGGAGGGACACACACAGGCGGAGGGGCACACACAGGCGGAGGGACACACACCATTGACAATAATCACATCTCCTGTTACTCACATGTTTGAAGCAGCTGACAGGTGCTGCTTTGTATTTGTGTTTCTCGATGTACTTGCCCCATTCAAAGCTCTGGCCGCCACCTTAAAGGAAAAAGGACATCGTCATTGGGGAAAGCTGGATTTACAAAAAGGTACAATCGTGTGTCCGGCCCAGAGCAGATTCAAGCCCCATCGCATGGCAGGCAGCAAGGGCACAGGCTCCACTGCGTGGCAAGGGCACAGGCTCCACTGCGTGGCAAGGGCACAGGCTCCACTGCGTGGCAAGGGCACACGGGGCACGACTACTGTCCTGTCAGTTTGCTAATCCCAGTTCATTTTGTTCTGTGAAGGCAGAAGTTTGGGCAAACTCGAGGGAAGACTCATGCACACCCCCTGGTGGCCATTTCAACAACAGCACTTTCGGGAGACAGTCGCCGCTCTCAGCAACAACTTAACATAATGAAACAGCCCCATGCAGTGTAACACCCAGGCATGCAGAAATAATTGAGCAGATAACCAAAAGCCTGGTCAGGAGGGTTGGTTTAAAAGGAGTGTTTTAAAAGGAGGAGACAAAAGTTGAGAATGGGAGGGGTCGAGGGAGGGAGTCCAGAGTTTGGGGGGGTGCTAAGGCAGCTGAAAGCACGGCTGTAAAGAACGAGAGAAGTTGGTCCATATTGCTCTTTTATAATCTGTTGGAGCAAAGCATCTAGGTTAAGGTTTTCAGACACTGTGGCTGCAGAAGGTGCAATTAAGATGTCATAAAAGTCAGCTCATCATTAATTCCTAATAATGTATATTATTTATCTATGTAGAGTTAATAGAATTTTGTTTATGGCAAGAGGACTTGCGGTAACATTTGGAGACATGTGGGGCGGCGCAGTGGTTAGCACTTCTGCCTCACGGCACTGAGGACCCGAGTTCGAGCCCGGCCCTGGGTCACTGTCCGTGTGGAGTTTGCACATTCTCCCCGTGTCTGCGTGGGTCTCGCCCCCACAACCCAAAGATGTGCAGAATAGGTGGATTGGCCATGTTAAATTGCCCCTTAATTTAAAAAAAAAATGAATTGGGTACTCTAAATTTATTGTAAAAAAAGAATGGAGTGTGAGAGCAGTTCCACCCAGCTGAACAACCTCTCCAATCTATCCTCATAACTGAAGTTTCCCATCGCTGGAAACATTCTTGTACACCTCTTCCACGCTCTCTCCAATGTGACTCATTTATTTCACCTGAGGAAAGAGCTGCGCTCCGAAAGCTCGTGTTTGAAACAAACCTGTTGGACTCTAACCTGGTGTTGTCAGACTTCCCACAGTGTAGCGCCCAGAACTGTGCACAACATTCCAGCTGAGGTCTAACTCGTGTCCTGTATCGGTTCAGCAGAATGTCCTTGCTCGAGTACTCTGTGCCCCATTAATAAAGCCCAGAATACTCTCTGCTTCGTTAATGGCTCTGCCCACCCATCCAGCCACCTTCAATGATCTGTACACCTTTACCCCCAGGTCCCTCTGCTCCTGCAGTCCATCAAGAATTTTACCCCTTACTGTGAATTGTCCCTCCATGTTCTTCCGACCAAAATACATCACCTCGCATTTCTCCGCATTGAACTTCATCTGCCACCTACCTGCCCAACCTGTCTGTGTCCTTCTATCTCTGCTTTAGAAATATTCAGTGAGAATGGCAGCAGTGTCACAGTGCCCGTCACCGTGAGGCAGCCGTGTCACCGTGCCCGTCACCGCCTATCACCGAGCACTGTGACACGGCTGCCTCACGGTGACGCTGCTGCCTCACGGTGACGCTGCTGCCTCACGGTGACGCTGCTGCCTCACGGTGACTCTGCTGCCTCACGGTGACCCGGCTGCCTCACGGCTGCCTCACGGTGACACGGCTGCCTCACGGTGACTCTGCTGCCTCACGGTGACCCGGCTGCCTCGCGGCGACACGGCTGCCTCACGGTGACGCGGCTGCCTCACGGCTGCCTCACGGTGACACGGCTGCCTCACAGCGACGCTGCTGCCTCACGGCGACTCTGCTGCCTCGCGGCGACACGGCTGCCTCACGGTGACGCGGCTGCCTCACGGCGACTCTGCTGCCTCGCGGCGACTCTGCTGCCTCATGGCGACACGGCTGCCTCACGGTGACGCCGCTGCCTCATGGTGACACGGCTGCCTCACGGTGACTCTGCTGCCTCACGGTGACGCTGCTGCCTCACGGTGACACGGCTGCCTCAAGGCGACGCTGCTGCCTCACGGTGACGCGGCTGCCTCACGGTGACTCTGCTGCCTCACGGCGACGGCTGCCTCACGGTGACTCTGCTGCCTCACGGTGACACCGCTGCCTCACGGTGACGGACACGGTGAAACGGCTGCCTCACGGTGACTCTGCTGCCTCACGGTGACACGGCTGCCTCACGGTGACGCTGCTGCCTCACGGTGACGCTGCTGCCTCACGGTAACGCTGCTGCCTCACGGCGACGCTGCTGCCTCACGGCGACGCTGCTGCCTCACGGTGACACGGCTGCCTCATGGCGACGCTGCTGCCTCACGGTGACGCTGCTGCCTCACGGTGACGCTGCTGCCTCACGGCTGCCTCATGGTGATGCTGCTACCTCACGGTGACACGGCTGCCTCACGGCGACGCTGCTGCCTCACGGGAACACGGCTGCCTCACGGCGACGCTGCTGCCTCACGGTGACGCTGCTGCCTCACGGGAACACGGCTGCCTCACGGCGACGCTGCTGCCTCACGGTAACGCTGCTGCCTCACGGTGACACGGCTGCCTCACGGGAACACGGCTGCCTCATGGTGACGCTGCTGCCTCACGGTGACACGGCTGCCTCACGGTGACACGGCTGCCTCACGGTGACGCTGCTGCCTCACGGTGACGCTGCTGCCTCACGGTGACGCTGCTGCCTCACGGTGACGCCGCTGCCTCACGGTGACACGGCTGCCTCACGGTGACGCTGCTGCCTCGCGGCGACGCTGCTGCCTCACGGTGACGGGCACGGTGACGCGGCTGCCTCACGGCGACACGGCTGCCTCACGGCGACACGGCTGCCTCACGGCGACGCTGCTGCCTCACGGTGACACGGCTGCCTCACGGCGACGCTGCTGCCTCACGGCGACGCTGCTGCCTCACGGTGACGCTGCTGCCTCACGGTGACGCTGCTGCCTCACGGTGACACGGCTGCCTCACGGCGACGCTGCTGCCTCACGGCGACGCTGCTGCCTCACGGCGACACGGCTGCCTCACGGTGACGCCGCTGCCTCACGGCGACGCCGCTGCCTCACGGCGACGCTGCTGCCTCACGGCGACGCTGCTGCCTCACGGTGACTCTGCTGCCTCACGGCGACGCTGCTGCCTCACGGTGACTCTGCTGCCTCACGGCGACGCTGCTGCCTCACGGCGACGCTGCTGCCTCACGGTGACGCTGCTGCCTCACGGTGACGCTGCTGCCTCACGGTGACTCCGCTGCCTCACGGTGACGCTGCTGCCTCACGGTGACACGGCTGCCTCACGGTGACGCTGCTGCCTCACGGTGACGCTGCTGCCTCACGGTGACACGGCTGCCTCACGGTGACGCTGCTGCCTCACGGTGACACGGCTGCCTCACGGTGACGCTGCTGCCTCACGGTGACGCTGCTGCCTCACGGTGACCCTGCCTCACGGTGACCCTGCCTCACGGTGACGCTGCTGCCTCACGGTGACGCTGCTGCCTCACGGCGACGCTGCTGCCTCACGGTAACGCGGCTGCCTCACGGTGACGCCGCTGCCTCACGGTGACGGGCACGGTGACGCTGCTGCCTCACGGTGACGGGCACGGTGACGCTGCTGCCTCACGGTGACGCTGCTGCCTCACGGCGACTCTGCTGCCTCACGGTGACGCTGCTGCCTCACGGTGACGCGGCTGCCTCACGGTGACACGGCTGCCTCGCGGCGACGCTGCTGCCTCACGGTGACTCTGCTGCCTCACGGCGACGCTGCTGCCTCACGGCGACGCTGCTGCCTCACGGCGACGCTGCCTCACGGTGACACGGCGGCCTCACGGTGACTCTGCTGCCTCACGGTGATGCCGCTGCCTCACGGCGACGCTGCTGCCTCACGGTGACCCTGCTGCCTCACGGTGACACGGCTGCCTCACGGCGACGCTGCTGCCTCACGGTGACGCTGCTGCCTCACGGTGACGCTGCTGCCTCACGGTGACGCTGCTGCCCTCACGGTGACGCGGCTGCCTCACGGTGACGCCGCTGCCTCACGGCGACGCTGCTGCCTCACGGCGACACGGCTGCCTCACGGTGACGCTGCTGCCTCACGGTGACGCTGCTGCCTCACGGTGACTCTGCTGCCTCACGGTGACTCTGCTGCCTCACGGTGACTCTGCTGCCTCACGGTGACTCTGCTGCCTCACGGTGACACGGCTGCCTCACGGTGACGCTGCCTCACGGTGACTCTGCTGCCTCACGGCGACGCTGCTGCCTCACGGCGACGCTGCTGCCTCACGGTGACTCTGCTGCCTCACGGTAACGCTGCTGCCTCACGGTGACACGGCTGCCTCACGGTGACTCTGCTGCCTCACGGCGACGCTGCTGCCTCACGGTGACGCTGCTGCCTCACGGTGACTCTGCTGCCTCACGGTGACACGGCTGCCTCACGGTGACACGGCTGCCTCACGGCGACTCTGCTGCCTCACGGTGACGGACACGGTGAAACGGCTGCCTCACGGTGACTCTGCTGCCTCACGGTGACGCTGCTGCCTCACGGTGACACGGCTGCCTCACGGCGACTCTGCTGCCTCACGGTGACGGGCACGGTGACGCTGCTGCCTCACGGTGACTCTGCTGCCTCACGGCGACTCTGCTGCCTCACGGTGACACGGCTGCCTCACGGTGACACGGCTGCCTCACGGTGACGCTGCTGCCTCACGGCGACGCTGCCGCCTCACGGTGACGCTGCTGCCTCACGGTGACGCTGCTGCCTCACGGCGACGCTGCCTCACGGTGACGCTGCTGCCTCACGGTGACGCTGCTGCCTCACGGTGACGCTGCTGCCTCACGGCGACGCTGCTGCCTCACGGCGACGCTGCCTCACGGCGACGCTGCTGCCTCACGGCGACGCCGCTGCCTCACGGTGACACGGCTGCCTCACGGTGACGCCGCTGCCTCACGGTGACGCCGCTGCTGCCTCGCGGTGACTCTGCTGCCTCACGGTGACGGGCACGGTGACGCTGCTGCCTCACGGCTGCCTCATGGTGACGCTGCTGCCTCACGGTGACACGGCTGCCTCACGGCGACGCTGCTGCCTCACGGTGACGCTGCTGCCTCACGGGAACACGGCTGCCTCACGGCGACGCTGCTGCCTCACGGCGACGCTGCTGCCTCACGGTGACGCTGCTGCCTCACGGGAACACGGCTGCCTCACGGCGACGCTGCTGCCTCACGGTAACGCTGCTGCCTCACGGTGACACGGCTGCCTCACGGCGACACGGCTGCCTCACGGGAACACGGCTGCCTCATGGTGACGCTGCTGCCTCACGGTGACACGGCTGCCTCACGGTGACACGGCTGCCTCACGGTGACGCTGCTGCCTCACGGTGACGCTGCTGCCTCACGGTGACGCCGCTGCCTCACGGTGACACGGCTGCCTCACGGTGACGCTGCTGCCTCACGGTGACGCTGCTGCCTCACGGTGACGCCGCTGCCTCATGGTGACACGGCTGCCTCACGGTGACGCGGCTGCCTCACGGCGACACGGCTGCCTCACGGTGACACGGCTGCCTCACGGCGACGCTGCTGCCTCACGGTGACGCTGCTGCCTCACGGTGACGCTGCTGCCTCACGGCGACGCTGCTGCCTCACGGTGACGCTGCTGCCTCACGGTGACACGGCTGCCTCACGGCGACGCTGCTGCCTCACGGTGACGCTGCTGCCTCACGGTGACGCTGCTGCCTCACGGCGACGCTGCTGCCTCACGGTGACCCTGCTGCCTCACGGTGACGCTGCTGCCTCACGGTGACCCTGCTGCCTCACGGTGACGCTGCTGCCTCACGGCGACGCTGCTGCCTCACGGTGACCCTGCTGCCTCACGGTGACGCTGCTGCCTCACGGTGACGGACACGGTGACACGGCTGCCTCACGGTGACGCTGCTGCCTCACGGTGACACGGCTGCCTCACGGTGACTCTGCTGCCTCACGGCGACGCTGCTGCCTCACGGTGACGGACACGGTGACACGGCTGCCTCACGGTGACGCTGCTGCCTCACGGTGACGCTGCTGCCTCACGGCGACACGGCTGCCTCACGGCGACGCTGCTGCCTCACGGCGACTCTGCTGCCTCACGGCGACTCTGCTGCCTCACGGCGACGCTGCTGCCTCACGGCGACTCTGCTGCCTCACGGCGACACGGCTGCCTCACGGCGACTCTGCTGCCTCACGGTGAAGCTGCTGCCTCACGGTGAAGCTGCTGCCTCACGGTGACGCTGCTGCCTCACGGTGACGCTGCTGCCTCACGGTGACACGGCTGCCTCACGGCGACGCTGCTGCCTCACGGCGACTCTGCTGCCTCACGGTGACGCTGCTGCCTCACGGTGACACTGCCTCACGGCGACGCTGCTGCCTCACGGCGACGCTGCTGCCTCACGGCGACGCTGCTGCCTCACGGTGACGCTGCTGCCTCACGGTGACGCTGCTGCCTCACGGTGACGCTGCTGCCTCACGGTGACGCTGCTGCCTCACGGTGACGCTGCTGCCTCACGGCGACACGGCTGCCTCACGGTGACGCGGCTGCCTCACGGCGACGCGGCTGCCTCACGGCGACGCGGCTGCCTCACGGCGACACGGCTGCCTCACGGCGACGCTGCTGCCTCACGGTGACCCTGCTGCCTCACGGAGACGCTGCTGCCTCACGGTGACCCTGCTGCCTCACGGTGACGCTGCCTCACGGTGACGCTGCTGCCTCACGGTGACGCGGCTGCCTCACGGCGACGCTGCTGCCTCACGGCGACGCTGCTGCCTCACGGTGACTCTGCTGCCTCACGGTGACACGGCTGCCTCACGGCGACGCTGCTGCCTCACGGTGACACGGCTGCCTCACGGTGACACGGCTGCCTCACGGCGACGCTGCTGCCTCACGGAGACGCTGCTGCCTCACGGTGACACGGCTGCCTCACGGCGACGCTGCTGCCTCACGGTGACACGGCTGCCTCACGGTGACGCTGCTGCCTCACGGTGACGGGCACGGTGACGCTGCTGCCTCACGGTGACGGGCACGGTGACGCTGCTGCCTCACGGTGACGCTGCTGCCTCACGGCGACTCTGCTGCCTCACGGTGACGCTGCTGCCTCACGGCGACACGGCTGCCTCACGGTGACGCGGCTGCCTCACGGTGACACGGCTGCCTCGCGGCGACGCTGCTGCCTCACGGTGACGCTGCTGCCTCACGGCGACGCTGCCTCACGGTGACGCGGCTGCCTCACGGTGACACGGCTGCCTCGCGGCGACGCTGCTGCCTCACGGCGACGCTGCTGCCTCACGGCGACGCTGCCTCACGGTGACACGGCGGCCTCACGGTGACTCTGCTGCCTCACGGTGACGCGGCTGCCTCACGGCGACGCTGCTGCCTCACGGTGACCCTGCTGCCTCACGGTGACACGGCTGCCTCACGGTGACGCTGCTGCCTCACGGTGACCCTGCTGCCTCACGGTGACACGGCTGCCTCACGGTGACGCGGCTGCCTCACGGTGATGCCGCTGCCTCACGGCGACGCTGCTGCCTCACGGTGACGCGGCTGCCTCACGGCGACGCTGCTGCCTCACGGTGACACGGCTGCCTCACGGTGACGCGGCTGCCTCACGGTGACACGGCTGCCTCACGGCGACGCTGCTGCCTCACGGTGACGCTGCTGCCTCACGGTGACGCTGCTGCCTCACGGTGACGCTGCTGCCTCACGGTGACGCTGCTGCCTCACGGTGACGCTGCTGCCTCACGGTGACGCGGCTGCCTCACGGTGACGCCGCTGCCTCACGGCGACGCCGCTGCCTCACGGCGACGCTGCTGCCTCACGGTGACACGGCTGCCTCACGGTGACGCTGCTGCCTCACGGTGACGCCGCTGCCTCACGGTGATGCTGCTGCCTCACGGCGACGCCGCTGCCTCACGGTGACTCTGCTGCCTCACGGTAACGCTGCTGCCTCACGGTGACACGGCTGCCTCACGGTGACTCTGCTGCCTCACGGCGACGCTGCTGCCTCACGGTGACGCTGCTGCCTCACGGTGACTCTGCTGCCTCACGGTGACACGGCTGCCTCACGGTGACACGGCTGCCTCACGGCGACTCTGCTGCCTCACGGTGACGGACACGGTGAAACGGCTGCCTCACGGTGACTCTGCTGCCTCACGGCGACGCTGCTGCCTCACGGTGACTCTGCTGCCTCACGGTGACGCTGCTGCCTCACGGTGACACGGCTGCCTCACGGCGACTCTGCTGCCTCACGGTGACTCTGCTGCCTCACGGCGACTCTGCTGCCTCACGGTGACGCTGCTGCCTCACGGTGACTCTGCTGCCTCACGGCGACTCTGCTGCCTCACGGTGACACGGCTGCCTCACGGCGACGCTGCTGCCTCACGGTGACGCTGCTGCCTCACGGCGACGCTGCTGCCTCACGGTGACGCTGCTGCCTCACGGTGACCCTGCCTCACGGTGACGCTGCTGCCTCACGGTGACACGGCTGCCTCACGGCGACGCTGCTGCCTCACGGTGACGCTGCTGCCTCACGGCGACGCTGCTGCCTCACGGCGACACGGCTGCCTCACGGCGACGCTGCTGCCTCACGGCGACGCTGCTGCCTCACGGTGACACGGCTGCCTCACGGTGAAGCTGCTGCCTCACGGTGACGCTGCTGCCTCACGGTGACTCGGCTGCCTCACGGTGACACGGCTGCCTCACGGTGACACGGCTGCCTCACGGTGACGCTGCTGCCTCACGGCGACGCTGCCGCCTCACGGTGACGCTGCTGCCTCACGGTGACGCTGCTGCCTCACGGCGACGCTGCCTCACGGTGACGCTGCTGCCTCACGGCGACGCTGCCTCACGGTGACGCTGCTGCCTCACGGTGACGCTGCTGCCTCACGGTGACGCTGCTGCCTCACGGCGACGCTGCTGCCTCACGGCGACGCGGCTGCCTCACGGTAACGCGGCTGCCTCACGGTGACGCCGCTGCCTCACGGTGACCCTGCCTCACGGTGACGCTGCTGCCTCACGGCGACGCTGCTGCCTCACGGCGACGCTGCTGCCTCACGGCGACGCCGCTGCCTCACGGTGACGCCGCTGCCTCACGGTGACGCCGCTGCCTCACGGTGACGCCGCTGCCTCACGGTGACGCCGCTGCCTCGCGGCGACTCTGCTGCCTCACGGTGACGGGCACGGTGACGCGGCTGCCTCACGGCGACGCTGCTGCCTCACGGCGACGCTGCTGCCTCACGGCGACGCCGCTGCCTCACGGTGACGCCGCTGCCTCACGGTGACGCTGCTGCCTCACGGCGACGCCGCTGCCTCACGGTGACGCTGCTGCCTCACGGTGACACGGCTGCCTCACGGTGACGCCGCTGCCTCACGGCGACGCCGCTGCCTCACGGCGACGCCGCTGCCTCACGGCGACCCTGCTGCCTCACGGTGACGCTGCTGCCTCACGGTGACACGGCTGCCTCACGGTGACGCTGCTGCCTCACGGTGACGCTGCTGCCTCACGGTGACCCTGCCTCACGGTGACGCTGCTGCCTCACGGTGACGGGCACGGTGACGCTGCTGCCTCACGGTGACGGGCACGGTGACGCTGCTGCCTCACGGTGACGCTGCTGCCTCACGGCGACTCTGCTGCCTCACGGCGACGCTGCTGCCTCACGGTGACGCTGCTGCCTCACGGTGACACGGCTGCCTCACGGTGACACGGCTGCCTCACGGTGACTCTGCTGCCTCACGGAGACGCTGCTGCCTCACGGCGACACGGCTGCCTCACGGCGACGCGGCTGCCTCACGGCGACACGGCTGCCTCACGGAGACGCTGCTGCCTCACGGTGACACGGCTGCCTCACGGTGACACGGCTGCCTCACGGTGACACGGCTGCCTCGCGGCGACGCTGCTGCCTCACGGCGACGCGGCTGCCTCACGGCGACTCTGCTGCCTCACGGTGACGCCGCTGCCTCACGGCGACGCCGCTGCCTCACGGCGACGCTGCTGCCTCACGGCGACGCTGCTGCCTCACGGTGACGCTGCTGCCTCACGGTAACGCTGCTGCCTCACGGTGACTCTGCTGCCTCACGGTGACACGGCTGCCTCACGGTGACGCTGCTGCCTCACGGCGACGCTGCTGCCTCACGGTAACGCTGCTGCCTCACGGTAACGCTGCTGCCTCACGGTGACGCTGCTGCCTCACGGTAACGCTGCTGCCTCACGGTAACGCTGCCTCACGGTGACTCCGCTGCCTCACGGTGACCCTGCTGCCTCACGGTGACACGGCTGCCTCACGGTGACGCTGCTGCCTCACGGTGACGCTGCTGCCTCACGGTGACCCTGCCTCACAGTGACGCTGCTGCCTCACGGTGACGCTGCTGCCTCACGGTGACACGGCTGCCTCACGGTGACGCTGCTGCCTCACGGTGACGCTGCTGCCTCACGGTGACACGGCTGCCTCACGGTGACGCTGCTGCCTCACGGTGACGCTGCTGCCTCACGGTGACCCTGCCTCACGGTGACGCTGCTGCCTCACGGTGACGGGCACGGTGACGCTGCTGCCTCACGGTGACGGGCACGGTGACGCTGCTGCCTCACGGTGACGCTGCTGCCTCACGGTGACGCTGCTGCCTCACGGTGACACGGCTGCCTCACGGTGACGCTGCTGCCTCACGGTGACGCTGCTGCCTCACGGTGACACGGCTGCCTCACGGTGACGCTGCTGCCTCACGGTGACGCTGCTGCCTCACGGTGACCCTGCCTCACGGTGACGCTGCTGCCTCACGGTGACGGGCACGGTGACGCTGCTGCCTCACGGTGACGGGCACGGTGACGCTGCTGCCTCACGGTGACGCTGCTGCCTCACGGCGACTCTGCTGCCTCACGGTGACGCTGCTGCCTCACGGCGACACGGCTGCCTCGCGGCGACGCTGCTGCCTCACGGTGACTCTGCTGCCTCACGGCGACGCTGCCTCACGGTGACACGGCGGCCTCACGGTGACTCTGCTGCCTCACGGTGACGCGGCTGCCTCACGGTGATGCCGCTGCCTCACGGCGACGCTGCTGCCTCACGGTGACCCTGCTGCCTCACGGTGACACGGCTGCCTCACGGCGACGCTGCTGCCTCACGGCGACGCTGCTGCCTCACGGTGACGCTGCTGCCTCACGGTGACGCTGCTGCCTCACGGTGACGCGGCTGCCTCACGGTGACGCTGCTGCCTCACGGTGACGCTGCTGCCTCACGGTGACTCTGCTGCCTCACGGTGACTCTGCTGCCTCACGGCGACGCTGCTGCCTCACGGTGACGCCGCTGCCTCACGGCGACGCTGCTGCCTCACGGCGACGCTGCTGCCTCACGGTGACACGGCTGCCTCACGGTGACGCTGCTGCCTCACGGTGACACGGCTGCCTCACGGCGACGCTGCTGCCTCACGGTGACACGGCTGCCTCACGGTGACTCTGCTGCCTCACGGTGACGCTGCTGCCTCACGGTGACTCTGCTGCCTCACGGTAACGCTGCTGCCTCACGGTGACACGGCTGCCTCACGGTGACTCTGCTGCCTCACGGCGACGCTGCTGCCTCACGGTGACGCTGCTGCCTCACGGCGACGCTGCTGCCTCACGGTGACACGGCTGCCTCACGGTGACTCTGCTGCCTCACGGTGACACGGCTGCCTCACGGTGACGGACACGGTGAAACGGCTGCCTCACGGTGACGCTGCTGCCTCACGGTGACTCTGCTGCCTCACGGCGACGGGCACGGTGACGCTGCTGCCTCACGGTGACTCTGCTGCCTCACGGCGACTCTGCTGCCTCACGGTGACACGGCTGCCTCACGGCGACTCTGCTGCCTCACGGTGACGGGCACGGTGACGCTGCTGCCTCACGGTGACTCTGCTGCCTCACGGCGACTCTGCTGCCTCACGGTGACACGGCTGCCTCACGGCGACGCTGCTGCCTCACGGTGACGCTGCTGCCTCACGGCGACGCTGCTGCCTCACGGTGACGCTGCTGCCTCACGGTGACCCTGCCTCACGGTGACGCTGCTGCCTCACGGTGACACGGCTGCCTCACGGCGACGCTGCTGCCTCACGGCGACGCTGCTGCCTCACGGCGACGCTGCTGCCTCACGGCGACACGGCTGCCTCACGGTGAAGCTGCTGCCTCACGGTGACGCTGCTGCCTCACGGTGACACGGCTGCCTCACGGTGACACGGCTGCCTCACGGTGACGCTGCTGCCTCACGGCGACGCTGCCGCCTCACGGTGACGCTGCCGCCTCACGGTGACGCTGCTGCCTCACGGCGACGCTGCTGCCTCACGGCGACGCTGCTGCCTCACGGCGACGCTGCCTCACGGTGACGCTGCTGCCTCACGGTGACGCTGCTGCCTCACGGTGACGCTGCTGCCTCACGGCGACGCTGCTGCCTCACGGCGACGCTGCCTCACGGCGACGCTGCTGCCTCACGGCGACGCCGCTGCCTCACGGTGACACGGCTGCCTCACGGTGACGCCGCTGCCTCACGGTGACGCCGCTGCCTCACGGTGACGCCGCTGCCTCACGGCGACGCTGCTGCCTCGCGGTGACTCTGCTGCCTCACGGTGACGGGCACGGTGACGCGGCTGCCTCACGGCGACGATGCTGCCTCACGGCGACGCTGCTGCCTCACGGTGACGCTGCTGCCTCACGGTGACCCTGCCTCACGGTGACGCTGCTGCCTCACGGTGACGGGCACGGTGACGCTGCTGCCTCACGGTGACGGGCACGGTGACGCTGCTGCCTCACGGTGACGCTGCTGCCTCACGGCGACTCTGCTGCCTCACGGTGACGCTGCTGCCTCACGGTGACGCTGCTGCCTCACGGTGACGCTGCTGCCTCACGGTGACACGGCTGCCTCACGGTGACTCTGCTGCCTCACGGCGACGCTGCTGCCTCACGGAGACGCTGCTGCCTCACGGCGACACGGCTGCCTCACGGCGACGCTGCTGCCTCACGGTGACGCTGCTGCCTCACGGCGACGCTGCTGCCTCACGGTGACGCTGCTGCCTCACGGCGACGCGGCTGCCTCACGGTGACACGGCTGCCTCACGGAGACGCTGCTGCCTCACGGTGACACGGCTGCCTCACGGTGACACGGCTGCCTCACGGTGACACGGCTGCCTCGCGGCAACGCTGCTGCCTCAATCTTCTAAACCTCCTCCAAACCACCTCCCACACATTTACATCCTTCCTTAAATAAGGAGACCAAAATTGCTCACAGTATGCGGTCTGACCATTGCCCTGCATAACTGAAGCGTAACGTCCTTACCGTTATGTTCAATCCCTCGGAGAAGGGAGAACATTCCATTCTTGATTACACGCTGCACCTCCATTCTAACCTTATGTTGCTCATGCACGATGACACCTAGATCCCTCTGCACCTTGGAATTCGCCACTCGTTCTCCGTTTACCCACCCGGCTTTTTTATTTTTCCTGTCAAGGTGAAGAAGTTCTCATTTTCCCACGTTATATTCCATCTTCCAGGTGTTTTTCCCACTCACTGAACCCATCTATCTGCAAATTCCTTATGTCTTCAATACAACTAACTTTGCGACCTATCTTTGTATCATCTGCAAATTTATCTACCACGCCTCACCCCCCTCAACTGAGTTACTGATGTAAACTGTAAAACTTTGAGGCCCCAGCACAGACTCCACTTGTCACATCCAGCCAATCAGACAAAGACCTATTCATGCATACTCAGTGTTCTCTGCCAGCCAGCCAATCTTCTATCCAGGCTAATATGTTATCCCCCTAAACCACGAGCTTTTAGTATCTGCAATAACATTTGATGTAGCACCTTATCAAATACCTTCTGGAATTCCAGGTACAGTACATCCACCGGTTCTCCTTTATCCACAGTGCATGTTACTCCTTCAAACAAAAACTCCCAATAAATTGGTTAAACAGGGAGGGAAACTTGTGAAACTGTGTCACAGTAACACAGGATGCCATTTGTGACTTTGATATTTTCAGAACAGAGGAAAGATGATCAACTGGGCGCTCCCCGATAACTCAACTCGGCGCTCCCCGATAACTCAACTCGGCGCTCCCCGATAACTCAACTCGGCGCTCCCCGATAACTCAGCTCGCCGCTCCCCGATAACTCAGCTCGCCGCTCCCCGATAACTCAACTCGCCGCTCCCCGATAACTCAACTCGCCGCTCCCCGATAACTCAACTCGCCGCTCCCCGATAACTCAACTCGCCGCTCCCCGATAACTCAACTCGCCGCTCCCCGATAACTCAGCTCGCCGCTCCCCGATAACTCAGCTCGCCGCTCCCCGATAACTCAACTCGCCGCTCCCCGATAACTCAGCTCGGCGCTCCCCGATAACTCAACTCGCCGCTCCCCGATAACTCAACTCGCCGCTCCCCGATAACTCAACTCGCCGCTCCCCGATAACTCAACTCGGCGCTCCCCGATAACTCAACGCGGCGCTCCCCGATAACTCAACGCGGCGCTCCCCGATAACTCAACTCGCCGCTCCCCGATAACTCAACTCGCCGCTCCCCGATAACTCAACTCGCCGCTCCCCGATAACTCAACTCGCCGCTCCCCGATAACTCAACTCGGCGCTCCCCGATAACTCAACTCGGCACCCTCGATAACTCAACTCGGCACCCTCGATAACTCAACTCGGCCCTCCCCGATAACTCAACTCGCCGCTCCCCGATAACTCGCCGCTCCCCGATGACTCAACCCGGCGCTCCCCAATAACTCAACGCGGCGCTCCCCGATAACTCAACTCGGCGCTCCCCGATAACTCAACTCGGCGCTCCCCGATAACTCAACGCGGTGCTCCCCGATAACTCAACTGGGCCTCCCCGATAACTCAACTCGGCGCTCCCCAATAACTCAACTCGGCGCTCCCCGATAACTCAACTCGGCGCTCCCCGATAACTCAACTCGGCGCTCCCCGATAACTCAACTCGGCGCTCCCCGATAACTCAACTCGGCGCTCCCCGATAACTCAACTCGGCGCTCCCCGATAACTCAACTCAGCGCTCCCCGATAACTCCAAATTCCTGGCTCGCTAATACAAGGCCCTGAGAATAACCCTGGCTGGACTAGTTAACAACAGGGGGCATCACAACTGGCCACCGTGCTCAGAGGCTGGGGGGCTGGGAACTCATAAAACGTACAGTGCAGAAAGAGGCCATTCGGCCCATCGAGTCTGCACCGGCTCTTGGAAAGAGCACCCTACCCAAAGTCCACACCTCCACCCTATCCCCATAACCCAGTAACCCCACCCAACACTAAGGGCGATTTTGGTCACTAAGGGCAATTTATCCAGGGCCAATCCACCCTAACCTGCACATCTTTGGACTGTGGGAGGAAACCGGAGCACCCGGAGGAAACCCACGGGGAGAACGTACAGACTCCACACAGACAGTGACCCAAGCCGGAATCGACCCTGGAGCTGTGAAGCAATTGTGCTATCCACTGTGCTACCCTGAGGAAAAATGCCTGATATTTACTCATCGATATTTAATGGAGCGATTGGAAAGCGTATTTGGGGCATCTGGGCAGCCAGGGCGAGACCACCTTCGCTTGAAGTTCTTCCCACGTCAGAACCACTCCCCGACTCTGACAAGGCTCACGGCTGAAGAATGGTCAATTGGTCAAGCATCAAGGGGCCTTTGCTTGGGTAGGCGAGGACTTCCGCAATTCCAAACTCCAAGAGAGAGCGGACCTTTTTTACAAAGCAGTTGAGATGTGGAAGAGGATCGAAGTCTCACCAGTATTGCTGTTGTGATTGCCGTGCCTGACCTCCCCACTGGACTGATGCAGAAAGGCCCCCAGTTTGGACACCCACGAGGCTTTGTTCAACACCTTGGCTTTCTTTGTGGGTGGCTTTCCCTGTGGAATAAAAGAGAGAGAAACTAAATACCTCTTCAGCAGGATCGCAGAATTTGATAGGTTTTCAGGACTGGACAGGGTAGGTGCAGGAAGGATGTTCCTCGATGGTGGGGCGTGTCCAGAACCAGGGGGCACGGTCTGAGGATACGGGGTCGACCATTGAGGACACAGGCGAGGAGAAAATTCTTCACCCAGAGAGTTACCACAGGAAGTAGCTGAGGCTACAACATTGCATATTTGCAAGAAGTAGTTAGATACAGCAAGTGGACCAAAGGGGGTCAAAGGGGGTCAAAGGATATGGGAGGAGGGAAGCAGGGTCTGGCTATTGAGTTGGATGATCGGCCATGATCAGAACGAATGGCGGAATGGGAGGAAACCAGAGCACCCGGAGGAACAACAGTGCTAACCAATGTGCCGCCCTATGACTCAGACCCACACGGCGATGAGGTCGACTCCTAACTGCCCCTTGGAAATGGGAGAAAGGGATCCATTTTATACATGGGGTAAAGACTCACCTGATCACGACGCAGCCACTCTTGCTCGGGATAGTGGCCGCGACTGGAACACGCGCAGGCACGCACGGCGAGCGCGGGGGGTCGCTGAACAGACCGGAAACGAACCTGCAACCTTGCCAAGATGCTGGACTTCTTCGAGTTGGAAGAGTAGCTTCGGGAACAGGAGACGCTGCAGAATCTTTTCGTCTTGGAGAAGAAGGTGTCCCGTGCTCCCACAATCCCGCACATCTCGCAGGTAGCTGGGAAGATCCAAAAAAAAACAACAAAACCAGAAGGTGAAACTTTTAACCAGAAAACTGAAGGCAAATTCAAAAGTTTTTTTTTTTTTTTTTAAAAGATTTGCTGTCGCTATGTGGACCAGCATTCCCTGATTGCCCCTTGAACTGAGTGGCTTGCTCGGCCATTTTGGAGGGTCAATTAAGAGTCGCTGTGGGTCTGGAGTCACATGTAGGCCAGACCGGGTAAGGACGGCAGATTTCCTTCCCTGACGGACATTAGTGACCCAGATGGGTTTTGATGACAATCGACAATGGCTTTCACAGTCGCTATTCCCAAGTCTGTTTTTCAATTCCAGATTTTTATTTACTGAATTTAAATTCCACCAGCCGGGGAATCTGGACCCCTGTCCCCAGAATGTTAGAAACATACATAGAAAATAGAGGCAGGAGGAGGCCATTCGGCCCTTGGAGCCTGCTCCGCCATTCATTATTAACATTTTTTTTTTTTTTTTTTAAATTTAGAGTACCCAATTACTTTTTCCAATTAAGGGGCAATTTAGAATGGCCAATCTACCTATCCTGCACATCTTTGGGTTGTGGGGGTGAAACCCACGCAGACACGGGGAGAATGTGCAAACTCCACACGGACAGTGACCCAGGGCCGGGATTCGAACCCGGGTCCTCAGCGTCGTGAGGCAGCAATGCTAACCACTGTGCCACCATGCTGCCCCCATTCATTATTAACATGGCTGATCATCAAGTTCAATACCCTGATCCCTCCTTCCCCCCTCCCCCCCCCGCCCCTTGATCCCTTTAGCCCCTTTATCTAATCCCAACTCTTGGGGCTCAAGGGGCCAAGTGGTATTAGGTAGGGGGAGGGGGGGAAATCAGGGCACTGAATTAGCCCCAAGATTTCTATCGGATTCCTCCTTGAAGTTACACGACATTTCGGCCTTAACTACTGTGGTAGCGAAGTCCACAGATTCACCGCTCTCTGGGTGAAGAAATTTCTCCTCACCTCAGTCCGAAAAGGTTTACCCCTTACCCTCAAACTATGACCCCCGTAGTGTCCGGACTGCCCCACCATCGGGAACATTCTTTCTGCCTAATCCCGTTAGAATTTTCCAAGTTTCTACGAGATCCCCTCTCAGTCTTCAAAGCTGCACTGAATATAATTCTTCCCAACTTAGTCTCTCCTCATAGCTTGGGCCTTTGGATTATTAGTTCAGCAACGTGACTGCGACACCACTGTGGTGAATGTAATATATAGATGTATATATGTTAATTCACGCTGTCTTTGTAAGCGCAGTAGCGTTATCCTACCACTAGGGGGAGTAGCGCTGGGAGTACTCTGGAACTTGTACTGGGCTCCGCCCAGGACTCCTCCCCCTAGTGCAGCTGTATAAATACCCGGTGTCCAGAGTCAGCCTGAGTTCACTACGAGTTCATCGACAGGTAACAGGCTGGCTCTGAAGTAGGTCGATTAAAGCCTAGATTCACATCGGAAACACGTGTCTGGTGAATTGATGGTTCCACCAACCACCATTTCCCTCTTATTAAACAAATGCTGGAAAGCTTAAATAAAACCCTCCAAAAAAGCTAGGGGTGTACAGTACCTCAGTCAGCGCCAGTAAGAGAAAGTCGCGGTAACAATTCAAGTGTAGCCCTTCCTCTACGAGCAAGGCCCACAGAACACGTGCGTGAAAACGATCGGGCTATTTTACTGGCTTGGTTGCAAAATTCAGGTAGATATTTCTACTTCACCTCGCGAATATCTGCGGAGCTGGACTGTGCGAGGGGAAAAGAGGCTCCTTGAGTGAGTGGAATGGTGTTGCTATAGCAACCACTCTGGTTCGTCAACAATGTCAATTGGACAATATTGGGCTGAGGGGACAATTCGACCAGGTTTTGGAGACATCACTCAGTCCCCATTTAAAAGCCATGGAGTCCACCCATTTTTTGTTTTTTAAAACATACACACAATATTCTAACACGCTGACAGGCACGTCATCCAAATCTCCGGCTTTACTAAAACCTGCTCCACAGCGCCAGGGACCTGGGTTCAATTCGGGTCGCTGTCCGTGTGGAGTCTGCACGTTCTCCCCGTGTCTGCGTGGGTTCCCTCCGGGTGCCCCGGTTTCCTCCCACCGATGTACAGGTTAGGTGGATTGGCCGCGCTAAATTGCCCCTTCGAGGTCCAGGGATTTGCAGGTAGGGTATGTGGTTACAGGGGAAAGGAGGGGCAGTTGAGTGAGCGGATATGGGTGGAGTGCTCGTTCGAGGAGTCGGTGCAGACTCGATGGGCCGAATGGCCTCTTTCTGCACAGCAGGAATTCTATGAATCCCAATGAAGAAAGAGAGATGAACATCAGGACTACTATTTTTAAATGTATTCTTTAACGGGATATGGGGGCAGCAGGGTGGCGCCATGGGTTAGCACTGCTGCCTCACGGCGCCGAGGTCCCAGGTTCGATCCCGGCTCTGGGTCACAGTCCGTGTGGAGTTTGCACATTCTCCCTGTGTTTGCGTGGGTTTCGCCCCCACCACCCAAAGATGTGCAGGGTAGGTGGATTGGCCACGTTAATTGCCCCTTAATTGGAAAAAATGAATTGGGTACTCTAAATTTATTTATTTTATTTTTTTTTACAGGATATAGATAGCTAGATAGAGAAATACAGCACAGTACAGGCCCTTCGGCCCACGATGTTGCGCCGAACTTTTGTCCTAGGTTAATCGTATAATTTTGGACAATTTTTCATGGCCAATCCACCCAACCTGCACATCTTTGGACTGTGGGAGGAAACCGGAGCACCCGGAGGAAACCCACGCAGTCACGGGGAGGATGTGCAGACTCCACACAGACAGTGACCCAAGTCAAAATCGAACTTGGGACCCTGGAGCTGTGAAGCAATTGTGCTATCCACAATGCTACCGTGCTGCCCTTAAGAAATTAACCTACACTCCATTATTCTACCCTAATCCATGTACCTATCCAATAGCCGCTTGAAGGTCCCTAACTTTTCTGACTTTCACAGGTAGTGCATTCCATGCCCCCACTACTCTCTGGGTAAAGAACCTACCTCTGACATCCCCTCTATATCTTCCACCATTTATCTTAAATTTATGTCCCCTTGTAATGGTGTGTTCCACCCGGGGAAAAAGTCTCTGACTGTCTACTCTATCTATTCCCCTGATCATCTTATAAACCTCTATCAAGTCACCCCTCATCCTTCTCCGTTCCAATGAGAAAAGGCCTAGCACCCTCAACCTTTCCTCGTAAGACCTACTCTCCATTCCAGGCAACATCCTGGTAAATCTCCTTTGCACCTTTTCCAAAGCTTCCACATCCTTCCTAAAATGAGGTGACGTGATATGGAACGTGACTGGCATTTATTGCCCATCCCCTATTGCCCTTGGACAGGGACACTTGCTGGGCCATTCCAGAGGAGCAGTTAAGAGTGAACCACATTGCTACGAGTGTGGAGTCACATGTAGGCCAGACTGGGTAAGGACGGCAGATTTCCTTCCCTGAAGGACTTAAGGGTATCAAGTTCCAGATTTTTTTTTATTATTTGAATTTTAAATCCACCAACTTGGTGACGGGATCTGAACCCTTGTCCCCAGAGCCTCTGGATTGCTGGTCAAGTTCCATCGCCACTATCTTCCCTTGTTTTCGGATTCTACCATCCGAATAACTTCAACAACTTCCTGCTCCCATTTACAGCACTTACCGTCCCTCCTAATGTCATTGGATTCTCAAAGTTAAACAAGCTTCACCTCTCTTCCATTTCTTAGTCCTTAAGCACGGTAGCATTGTGCATAGCACAATCGCTTCACAGCTCCAGGGTCCCAGGTTCGATTCCGGCTTGGGTCACTGTCTGTGTGGAGTCTGCACGTCCTCCCCGTGTGTGCGTGGGTTTCCTCCGGGTGCTCCGGTTTCCTCCCACAGTCCAAAGATGTGCGGGTTAGGTGGATTGGCCATGCTAAATTGCCCTTAGTGTCCAAAATTGCCCTTAGTGTTGGGTGGGGTTACTGGAGTTATGGGGATAGGGTGGAGGTGTTGACCTTGGGTAGGGTGCTCTTTCTAGGAGCCGGTGCAGACTCGATGGGCCGAACGGCCTCCTTCTGCACTGTAAATTCTTTGAACTAACCGTCGTCGGCCACAATGAAGATTGCCGCCTTCCCCAACAACACTTCAAAAATGTAAAGATAAAAGAAACCCAAAACGTACCCATTCCAAGTTTTTCATCGATGGATTCGTCATCATCCATCGCTCCTAATATTGACCCCGACTCCACTTCCATCTGCTGACCACCTTCTTCATCTTCCATGTCATTACTCGATTCCTCGGTGAAGTTATCGTTGCTGCTGCTGCCGGGGTCCTCCGTGCTCTCATACCCATCAAACAGGCCGTAGTCATCATCCCCACCGCGTTTGAAGGACATTTCTAGAACATTCTGGAGATACAAAAATAAACACATTGATGAAAGCTTCCTCCCCCCCCCCCCCCCGCCCCCCGCCCCCCCCCCCCCCCCCCCCCCCACGTCGGCGAGGATTCAAAAGTCCACATGAAGTTGACCAAGTCCAATAGTGCAAGGAAACGTTGTAAATATATTCACAATTCCCCCCCCCCCCCCCAGCCAATGGTTGGTGGTCTAACCCCAGCCATCTCTCTGAGGTTGTGGCTGGGCGCATTGCGAAAAGGGTAACTTTCCTCACATTGCAATATGCCAGGGACTAAAAGGAGCCAAACGGAAAAATATTTTGCTTCTGCCTATCCGTTGCAAAACCTTTATCCAATGCTTTTGTTACCTATAGGCCCAACTGCTACAACATACCCCATGGAGGCCCTCACCTGGAATGAACATAAGAACATAAGAACTAGGAGCAGGAGTAGGCCATCTGGCCCCTCGAGCCTGCTCCGCCATTCAATTAGATCATGGCTGATCTTTTGTGGACTCAGCTCCACTTTCCGGCCCGAACACCATAACCCTTAATCCCTTTATTCTTCAAAAAACTATTCATCTTTACCTTAAAAACATGTAATGAAGGAGCCTCAACTGCTTCACTGGGCAAGGAATTCCATAGATTCACAACCCTTTGGGTGAAGAAGTTCCTCCTAAACTCAGTCCTAAATCTACTTCCCCTTATTTTGAGGCTATGCCCCCTAGTTCTGCTGTCACCCGCCAGTGGAAACAACCTGCCCGCATCTATCCTATCTACTCCCTTCATAATTTTAAATGTTTCTATAAGATCCCCCCTCATCCTTCTAAATTCCAACGAGTACAGTCCCAGTCTACTCAACCTCTCCTCGTAATCCAACCCCTTCAGCTCTGGGATTAACCTCGTGAATCTCCTCTGCACACCCTCCAGCGCCAGTACGTCCTTTCTCAAGTAAGGAGACCAAAACTGAACACAATACTCCAGGTGTGGCCGCACTAACACCTTATACAATTGCAACATAACCTCCCTAGTCTTAAACTCCATCCCTCTAGCAATGAAGGACAAAATTCCATTTGCCTTCTTAATCACCTGTTGCACTTGTAAACCAACCTTCTGTGACTCATGCACTAGCACACCCAAGTCTCTCTGCACAGCGGCATGCTTTAATATTTTATCGTTTAAATAATAATCCCGTTTGCTGTTATTCCTACCAAAATGGATAACTTCACATTTGTCAACATTGTATTCCATCTGCCAGACCCTAGCCCATTCACTTAACCTATCCAAATCCCTCTGCAGGGGCTTATCTTATGAAGAAAGGCTAACAGGTTGGGCCTGTACCCATTGGAGTTTTCGGAGAAGGAGGGGGGATTTTATTGAAACCTATCCTGAGGTCCCTTGAGAAGATGGCTACCCATTGGGTCTTTCCGATTGCGAGGGAGACTGCAACTACCGTTTAAGAGAGAGATGAGGAGAGGTTTTTGATATGTGGGATTCTGTCTCCCGCAGAGTGGCGGCAGGTCTGAGTCATTGAATATACTCAACGCTGAGTTGGACATATTTCTGATAGTAAAGGGAGTCAAAGGGGAGGTGTGGGTGTGTGGGTGTGCGGGGGTGTGGGTGGGTGTGTGGGTGTGTGTGTGTGTGTGTGTGTGTGTGTGTGTGGATGTGTGTGTGTGTGGGTGGGTGGGTAAAAAAAAATGGAGTCAAGACCACAACCAGGCAGCCATGATCTTAGCGAATGGCAGGGAAGACTTGAGGGGCTGAATGGCCTCCTCCTGTTCCCAAGGCGCTATGTTCCATTTAGCGAGCAGACCTCCTCTCGCTAAATTCTCGCTTTTATTTCCAAAGCCCTCCTCGGTCTCGGCCGTCGCCACCTTTGCCACCTCCTCCAGAATGACAACCATCCGGCCTTTCTACATTCCTCTAGTTCTGGCTTTTGCCACATCCACAATTTCCTCCATCCCAACAAAGCCTCAGCCCCAAACTCAAATCCCCTCCTCAACACCTCAGCCCCAAATCCCCTCCTCAACACCTCAGCCCCAAACTCCCTCCTCAACACCTCAGCCCCAAACTCCCTCCTCAACACCTCACGCCCCAAACTCCCTCAACACCTCAGCCCCAAACTCCCTCCTCAACACCTCAGCCCCAAACTCAAACTCCCTCCTCAACACCTCAGCCCCAAACTCAAATTCCCTCCTCAACACCTCAGCCCCAAACTCAAACTCCCTCCTCAACACCTCAGCCCCAAACTCCCTCCTCAACACCTCAGCCCCAAACTCCCTCCTCAACACCTCAGCCCCAAACTCAAATTCCCTCCTCAACACCTCAGCCCCAAACTCCCTCCTCAACACCTCAGCCCCAAACAAATTCCCTCCTCAACACCTCAGCCCCAAACTCAAATTCCCTCCTCAACACCTCAGCCCCAAACTCCCTCCTCAACACCTCAGCCCCAAACAAATTCCCTCCTCATCACCTCAGCCCCAATCTCAAATTCCCTCCTCAACACCTCAACCCCAAACTCCCTCCTCAACACCTCAGCCCCAAACTCAAATTCCCTCCTCAACACCTCAGCCCCAAACTCAAATTCCCTCCTCAACACCTCAGCCCCAATCTCAAATTCCCTCCTCAACGCCTCAGCCCCAATCTCAAATTCCCTCCTCAACACCTCAGCCCCAAACTCCCTCCTCAACACCTCAGCCCCAAACTCAAATTCCCTCCTCAACACCTCAGCCCCAAACTCAAATTCCCTCCTCAACACCTCAGGCCCCAAACTCCCTCCTCAACACCTCAGCCCCAAACTCAAATTCCCTCCTCAACACCTCAGCCCCAAACTCAAATTCCCTCCTCAACACCTCAGGCCCCAAACTCAAAGTCCCTCCTCAACACCTCAGCTCCAAACTCCCTCCTCAACACCTCAGTACCAAACTCAAATTCCCTCCTCAATACCTCAGCCCCAAACTCCCTCCTCAACACCTCACGCCCCAAACTCAAATTCCCTCCTCAACACCTCAGCCCCAAACTCCCTCCTCAACACCTCACGCCCCAAACTCAAACTCCCTCCTCAACACTTCAGCCCCAAACTCAAACTCCCTCCTCAACACCTCAGCCCCAAACTCAAACTCCCTCCTCAACACCTCAGCCCCAAACTCAAATTCCCTCAACACCTCAGCCCCAAACTCAAATTCCCTCCTCAACACCTCAGCCCCAAACTCAAATTCCCTCAACACCTCAGCCCCAAACTCAAACTCCCTCCTCAACACCTCAGCCCCAAACTCAAACTCCCTCCTCAACACCTCAGCCCCAAACTCAAATTCACTCAACACCTCAGCCCCAAACTCCCTCCTCAACACCTCAGCCCCAAACTCAAATTCACTCAACACCTCAGCCCCAAACTCAAATTCCCTCCTCAACACCTCAGCCCCAAACTCAAATTCCCTCCTCAACACCTCAGGCCCAAACTCAAATTCCCTCCTCAACACCTCACACCCCAAACTCAAATTCCCTCCTCAACACCTCAGCCCCAAACTCAAATTCCCTCCTCAACACCTCAGCCCCAAACTCAAATTCCCTCTCTAAACACCCCCACCTCCTTTAATACACTCCTTCAAACCCACCTTTTTGCCGTTTTAATACCTCTTTTGCGCTTCAGCGTCAACCTTTTGTTGGATCTGGTGGCCATCTTGTGAAAAAAACGTAACGTGAACTGTTGTTAGATAACTAAACGGAACAATTAAATATCAGAAAAACTGTTTTCAATGCCCGTTCTGTCTCTGGCAACAGACTGGGATTAACCCAGACTGTTTCCAACCTCTGACTCACATTTTGTTCTAAATTGAAAATACCCAAAAAAAATGTTTCCCCAATTAAGGGGCGTGGCCAATCCACCTACCCTGCACATTTTTTTGGGTTGTGGTGGTGGTGGGGGGGGGGGGGGGGGGGAGATGAGACCCCCATAGACACGGGGAGAATGTGCAAACTCCACACGGACAGAGCCGGGATACAACACGGGTCCTCGGTGCCGCGAGGCAGCAGTGCTAACCACTGCGCCACCGTGCCGCCCCTCCCAGTCTCACGTTTTACCCGAATATCAGCTTAACACATTCGCGTCATCACCAAGGACACCTAATCGCCCAACTTCACGCCGGAGTCCGCTCACCAGATGGCGAAACCCTCATTCGAGACTTTGGGGATAGTCAAGCCTAGGAGGCAACTCCCGGCTGGTCTCCCCTGGTCGCCCTCGCAAAGTCAAGGTCATCCAAACCCCCAAACTCCCCCCCACCCCCTTGGGTAGGACAAGCACCAAGTCCCATTCCCCTACCACCCCTGTGCACTCGGACCCACACTGGTTCCTGGCTGAGCAAGGTGTTGATTTTAAAATTGGAACCACTGTATTCAAATCCCTCCTCGCCCCCTCCCCGATCCCCTCCGAAGGTAGCTGCGCTCGTCCAATTCTAGTCCCTTCAGCGTTCCCAATCATAAACATTCCACCATCGGTGGCCATGCCTGGGTCCCACTTTCCCTCGCCTCTTTATAACCTGCCTCCTTGACTACGATTTTGATCATCTGACCCAACATGCGGCTCGATGTCACACTTTGTTTTTACAATATTCCCGTGAAGTGCCTTTGGACATTGAAGGGCGGCACGGCGGTTAGCACTGCTGCCTCATAGCGCCAGGATCCCAGGTTCGATTCCCGACTTGGGTCTGCGTGTGTTTCCTCCGGGTGCTCCGGTTTCCTCCCACAGTCCAAAGACGTGCGGGCGAGGTGGATTGGCCGTGATAAATTGCCTGTGTTTAGGGATGTGCAGGTTAAATGACGGGGTTACGGGTAAATGGTGGGTGGACCAGTGCAGACTCGATGGGCCGAATGGTCTCCTTCTGCACTGATTCTATGATTAAAGGTGCTACAATTTGCTTTTCTTCGTGGGCCAACTTAACTTATATTAAAACTAAGCTCATTTATTCTTCTTAAGGAGGAACTCGCATGGTAGCATGTTGGTTAGCATCAATGCTTCACAGCTCCAGGGTCCCAGGTTTGATTCCCGGCTGGGTCACTGTCTGTGTGGAGTCTGCACGTCCTCCCCCTGTGTGCGTGGGTTTCCTCCGGGTGCTCCGGTTTCCTCCCGCAGTCCAAAGATGTGAGTAGGGTGATCATGGCTCGGCACAACATTGAGGGCCGAAGGGCCTGTTCTGTGCTGTACTGTTCTATGTTCCATGTTCTAAATAGAAAGCTTCAATTAAACTCAAACTACAACACTCTGCGGCCGAACAAGCTGAATTCCCCTCCTCCTCAAAATTGCCCGTGGGGTTACTGGGTTATGGGGATAGGGTGGAGGTGTTGACCTTGGGTAGGGTGTTCTTTCCAAGAGCCGGTGCAATATATCGCCCCACAATGCCATCTGTGAGCAAGAAATTCTATCTTTATGTTTCTCACACAATAACAACTCGACTGGCTAACCGAGGGGCAGCTCAGCTGGGCCAACCATCCAATTGCCCATTCAACTGGGCCAACCATCCAATTGCCCATTCAACTGGGCCAACCATCCAATTGCCCATTCAACTGGGCCAACCATCCAATTGCCCATTCAACTGGGCCAATCGGTCCAATTGCCCATTCAACTGGGCCAACCATCCAATTGCCCATTCAACTGGGCCAATCGGTCCAATTGCCCATTCAACTGGGCCAACCATCCAATTGCCCATTCAACTGGGCCAATCGGTCCAATTGCCCATTCAACTGGGCCAACCATCCAATTGCCCATTCAACTGGGCCAACCATCCAATTGCCCATTCAACTGGGCCAATCGGTCCAATTGCCCATTCAACTGGGCCAATCGGTCCAATTGCCCATTCAACTGGGCCAATCGGTCCAATTGCCCATTCAACTGGGCCAACCATCCAATTGCCCATTCAACTGGCTGAACATGGCCAGTTTACAGATGGACATTGGCGTGTTTTGTCCATAGATCTCTGAAGGCAGAGGGCAGGTTAATCGGGGGGTGAAATAGGCATATGGGACACTTGCCTTTATCAATCGAGGCATTAATTACAAAAGCAGGGAGGTCATGTTGGAGTTGTACAGAACTTTGGTGAGGTCACAGTTGGAGAACTGTGAGCAATTCTGGTCACCACATTATAGGAGGGATGTGATTGGACTGGAGGGGGTGCAGAGGCCATTCACCAGGATGTTGCCTGGGATGGAACATTGAAGTTACGGAGAGAGGTTGGATAGACTTGGGTTGTTTTCGCTGGAGCAGAGAAGGCGGAGGGGTGACCTGATCGAGGTGGACAGGATTGTGAGGGGCAGAGGGGACGGTGTGGGCGGGTATGGAGGCGGCTTCATGTAAGGCACCAGTTTGAGGGCGTTGGTAACTGCGCCTTTGCCGTTCCCGCTGGCACGGTATTCCACCAGCCCCATGGTGGTGGAGGCCCTGAGAGTCTTGGGGCAATGGAGGAGACATGTGGGAGCAATGGGAGCATCGGTCTGGGCCCCAATCTGTGATAATCACCGGTTTGCCCCGGGAAGTATGGATGGGGGGTTTCGGGTATGGCGGAGAGCGAGGATTGAGAGGATGGGGAACTTGTTTATCGAGGGGACCTTTCTGAGTGTGAGGGCGCTGGAGGAGAAGTTTGGGTTGGCGAAGGGAAACAAATTTAGATACCTGCAGGTGCGAGATTTCCTTCAGGTAAACAGGTATCAACCTTCCCGCTCCTACCGCTAAGGGGGATTCAGGACAGGGTAGTTTCCAGAGGGTGGGTAGGAGAAGGGAGCGTCTCGGACATTTAGAAGGAGGCGGAGGAGACGCAGACCGAGGAGCTGAAGCGAAAGTGGGAAGAGGAGCTGGGGGGAGAGATAGAGGATGGTCTCTGGGCGGACATGTTGAGTCAACGCGACCACAACATGTGCCAGGCTCAGCCTGATACAGTTCATCGGGCCCACATGACAGTGTTCCCGGGTGAGCAGATTCTTTGGGGTGGAAGACTGGTGTGCAAAATGTGCGGGAGGACCAGCGAACCATGTCCACATGTACTGGACATGCCCGAAGCTTCGGGGATTTTGGCAGGGGTTTGTGGATGTCATGTCCACGGTATTCAAAACAAGGGCGGCATCGAGTCCAGAGGTGGCGATTTTCGGGGTGTCGGAAAATCCAGGAATCCAGGAGGAGAAAGAGGCAGACGTTCTGGCCTTTGCTTCCCTGGTAGCCCGGAGACGGATACTATTAGCATAGAGGGACTCAAAGCCCCCGAAGTCGGAGACCTGGCTATCGGACATGGCTAGCTTTCTCTGTTTGGAGAAAATCAAGTTCGCCTCGAGAGGGTCCCTGTTAGGGTTCACCCGGAGGTGGCAGTCGTTCATCGACTTCTTCGCGAAAAATCAATCATCGGCAGAAAGGGGGGGGTTAGTTTAGTTTAGAGTAGGGGGTTAATAAAGGTGGGGCCTGTAAGGTAGGGAGACGGCTTTTGCTCTATGTTTACAGTTTCATGTACATTGTTTATTTTGTTCTTGTTACTATACCAAAAATACCTCAATAAAATGTTTATTAAAAAAAAAAAGATTATGAGGGGCATAGACAGGGTGGATAGGGAGCAGCTGTTCCCCTTAGTTGAAGGGTCAGTTACGAGGGGGGACACAAGTTCACGGTGAGGGGCAGGAGGTTCAGGGGGGATTTGAGGGGAAACCTTTTTACCCAGAGGGTGGTGAGGGTCTGGAACGCGCTGCCTGGGAGGGGGGTGAGGGTCTGGAACGTGCTGCCTGGGAGGGGGGTGAGGGTCTGGAACGCGCTGCCTGGGAGGGGGGTAGAGGGCGGGTTGCCTCACATCCTTTAAAAAGTACCTGGATGGGCAATTGGCCCGACCCAACATTCCAGGCTAGTGCGGGACGGTAGCACAGTGGTTAGCACTGCTGCCTCACAATGCCAAGGACCCGGGTTCGATCCTCGCCCCAGGTCACTGTCCATTTGGAGTCTGCACACAACCCAAAGATGTGCAGGATAGGTGGATTGGCCACGCTAAATTGCCCCTTAATTGGAAAAAATGAAATGGGTACTCTAAATTTATATTTTTAAAAAACATTCCAGGCTGTAGGCCAAGTGCTGGCAAATGGGATTAGGTAGACAGGTCAGGTGTTTTTCATGCATCGGGGCAGATTTGATGGGCCGAAGGGTCTGCGGGCTGTATTATTCTGTGATTGACTGTTGGGCCTGCACTGGTGTTGTGGTCCTGGGAATTGAGGTACTGGAGAGGGCGCAGCAAAGGACAGGGGCTACGGACAAGTTGGATGTCAAGATTAGCCCCCAGCATGAGCTGAGGGGGTACTGGGAGGGATTTGCGGGGATCATGTCCCGGGTGCTAAAAACAAGGGTGGTGATGAGTCCAGGGCTGGCAATTTTTGGGGTTTCGGAAGACCCGGGCGTCCAGGGGGAGAAAGAGGCCAATGTTTTGGCCTTGGCTTCCCTGATAGCCCGGCGACGAATATTATTGGCGTGGAGGGACTCAAAGCCCCCGAAGACTGAGTTGTGGCTTGCGGACATGTCGAGTTTCCTGGGGATGGAAAAAATTAAGTTCGCCTTGAGGGGATCTGTGCAGGGGTTCGCCCGGAGGTGGCAACCATTTATTGACTTCTTTGCGGGAGAGTGAGCGTCAGCAGGGGGGTGGGGGGAGGGGGGGGGGGGTAGAGTAGAGTAGGAGGGGAAATATGGCGGGTAGTACCGGTGGAGGGGAGCGGGCTTGTGCAGTATGTTACGATTGAAGTATTGAAAGTACATGGATGTTTGCACATTTTTGCCTCCTTTCTGATGATGTCTGTAACTGTTTATAAAGCCAAAAACTACCTCAATAAAATTGTTTATTAAAAAAAAAAGATTAGCCCCCAGCAGAGGGCAGCACGGTGGCACAGTGGTTAGCACAGCTGCCTCACGGCGCCGAGGTCCCAGGTTCGATCCCGGCTCTGGGTCACTGTCCGTGTGGAGTTTGCACATTCTCCCCGTGTCTGCGTGGGTCTCACCCCCACAACCCAAACATGTGCAGGGTAGGGGGATTGGCCACGCTAAATTGCCCCTTAGTGTCCAAAGAGGTTAACTGCCAGGACAGTGAGGGGCGGCCGCCCAGTTAGCCGTTTCGGAGTGTCAGTGCAGACTCGATGGGCCGAATCGCCTCTCTTCTGCACGGTAGCATTCTAACCCGGTACTCATATCGGGAGGCCCTACCCTCTTCAACCAACTCCCAAAACACGGAGAGAATAAACATTGAACTCCTGGGACCAGGAAGCTGGTTTACGAGGCCGGTGCACTCGGCACCTTGTGGTCTGTCCGTGAGGCGAGGACAACTGACAACCACCATCAACCTCATTGAAGGAGGAGCAGGCTCGAAGGGCCAAACGGCCTCCTCCTGCTCCTATTTTCCATTGTTCCACGTTAAAAGACTTTGACTCACTTCAAAAGTTGCAATCCACTTTTCCCCAAAATAATCCTGCTGTGCAAACATTAACGTTCTTTTTAAAAGGTTTATTCAGGAGAGTGAGGGGTAACTGGATTGAAGTATAAAAGATCCTGAACAGTGTCGACAAAATGGACAAGGACAGAATGGTCGAGTCCAGGACGCTTTTAAAATTAAAGGGGTCGACCTTAAGACAGAGATTTTTTTTTTTTTTATAAATTTAGAGTACCCAATTATTTTTTCCAATTAAGGGGCAATTTAGCATGGCCAATTCACCTACCCTGCACATCTTTGGGTTGTGGGGGGTGAAACCCACGCAAACACAGGGAGCATGTGCAAACTCCACACGGACAGTGACCCAGGGCCGGGATTCGAACCCGGGTCCTCAGCGCCGTAGGCAGCAATGCTAACCACCGTGCCACCGTGCTGCCCCCCTTAAGACAGAGATGAGGAGAATTCTTTTCTCTCGAGGGTCGTGCAAGTTTGGAATTCTCAGAAGGCGGTGGAACAGGGTCAAAGAAGAACAAAGAACAAGTACAGCACAGGAACAGGCCCTTCGGCCCTCCAAGCCTGTGCCGACCATGCTGCATATTCCTTTTATATTATTGCAGATAAGATTCTCGTTCGACAAAGGTTACCGGGGGCAAAGGTGGAATTTTAAACACAGGGCAGCCATACTATAATCGTATAGAATGGCGGAACAGGATCGAGGGGCTGAAGGGTCGACTCTCACCTGTTTGCACATTCCCGACAAAGGCCCAGCATTAACTGCCCTGGAATGGAATGGCTCGCTCGGCCACTTCAGAGGGGCAGTTAAAAAAGTCAACCGCATCACTGGGAGTCTGGAGTCACATGTAGTCCAGGCTGGGTATGGACGGCAGATTTCCTTCATGAAAGAGGACATCAGTGAACCGGACGGCTTTTTACAACAAACCAAGATCGTTCAAACCAATTAGAACTTTGTGGCCCCATTACTGAGACTGACTTCCAAATCCCAGGAGAGGGCGAGACTTTGGACCCCTGTCCCCAGACACACTAATCCAGCCTAGCCCGCTGGATTACAGTGACATTGCCACAACACCACAATTTATCAAAGGTTTATCATAGAATCCCGACATGCAGGAGGCCATTCGGCCCATCGAGTCCGCACCGACCCTCCGAACGCACATCCCACCTTGACCCATTCCCAATTTAACACGGCCAATCCACCCGACCCGAACATCTTTGGGCAATCTCCCTTCTACATTACACTTATAAGCGGCACAGTGGTTAGCACTGCTGCCTCACAGCACTAGGGACCCGGGTTCAATTCCCACCTCGCGTCACAACAGGATTATTCGTACTTCTTCCCGTGTCTGTGTGGGTTTGCTCCCGCAGTCCAAAGATGTGCAGGCTAGTGGATCGGCATTGATTAATTCCCCCTGAGTGTCCAAAAAGGTTAGGGGGGGGGGGGGGGTTACTGGGACAGGGTCGGTTGTGAGTCTAAGGTAGGGTGTTCTTTGAGAGAGAGGGGGGGGTCAGTGCAAACTCGATGGGCTGAATGGCCTCCTTCTGCACGGTACTAACAGACGATGAATTGCTGCAATTATTGTGATGTGTTTCTGCCCATAGAACATAGAACATAGAACAGTACAGCACAGAACAGGCCCTTCGGCCCTCGATGTTGTGCCGAGCCATGATCACCCTACTCAAACCCACGTATCCACCCTATACCCGTAACCCAACAACCCCGCCCTTAACCTTACTTTTATTAGGACACTACGGGCAATTTAGCATGGCCAATCCACCTAACCCGCACATCTTTGGACTGTGGGAGGAAACCGGGGCACCCGGAGGAAACCCACGCAGACACGGGGAAGACGTGCAGACTCCGCACAGACAGTGACCCAGCCGGGAATCGAACCTGGGACCCTGGACCATGTTTCACAATTCTACACAAAACATCACAGAGGCACAGCAAATTATCCAGGGGGGGGTTTGAAGTAAATAAGACATGTTTTACAGCAGTTATTGACCAGACCTGTGTTAATGATTGAACTAAGGAGATAGATTAAACAGCAGCTGATAACATTGTTACAAAGGGAGACTGCCTTGTGCTGAACATGACAATGTAGCCCCCCCCCCCCCAGAACCATCATCCCTCTGCAACCAAACAATGTCTTAGCAACAATGTAGCCGTAGCTGGAAACAAACTAGCCACAAAAACAAGCATTCACCAACATAACCTGTGCAAACAGCAGTTTTAAATCATCTGTGAGCATTCAGCTCAGAAGTTAGACAACACCTTTTGGGGGAAAAAACACACAATACTCACAACCCACTTTATTCCCCTCCCTTTATCTTTGTGCAACTTGCAGCCCCGGATTCAAGAACACATTGCAAACTGTTCTGCCATCTTAGGGAAGGCCTTTGTGAGTGGAGGAGGCCTCACACACACACTCCTCTTTGGCCAATGCAGAGAGGGAGTACAGGATGGGGAAGGTGCTGCTGGGGCTGTGATGTACTCTGGGAGATGTAGTCCCTGCAGGTGAATGGAGAACTGCCAATTGCAGCTTCTCCTTCCAATTGGATCATTCAGCCAGGCTGGGAATGTGATTCACAAACAGATTTAAGCATCCAGAATGTTTGCATATCATGCCCCACATTATAGGAAGGATGTGATCGCACTGGAGGGGGTGCAGAGGAGATTCACCAGGATGTTGCCTGGGATGGAACATTGAAGTTACGGAGAGAGGTTGGATAGACTTGGGTTGTTTTCTCTGGAGCGGAGAAGACTGAGGGGTGACCTGATTGAGGTGCACAAGATGATCATGGACAGGGTGGATGGGGAGTAGCTGTTCCCCTCAGTTGAAGGGTCAGTTACGAGGGGACACAAGTTCAAAGCGAGGGGTGGCGGATTTAGGGGGGGGATTTCATAGAATTTACAGTGCCATTCGGCCCATCGAGTCTGCACCGGCTCTTGGAAAGAGCACCCTACCCAAGGTACACACCTCCACCCTATCCCCATAGCCTAGTAACCCCACCCAACACTAAGGGCAACTTTGGACACTAAGGGCAATTTATCACGGCCAATCCACCTAACCCGCACATCTTTGGACTGTGGGAGGAAACCGGAGCACCCGGAGGAAACCCACGCACACACGGGGAGGATGTGCAGACTCCGCACAGACAGTGACCCAGCCGGGAATCGAACCTGGGACCCTGGAGCTGTGAAGCGATTGTGCTATCCACAATGCTACCGTGCTGCCCAATTCAGCAACATTTTGACAGGTTTGATTTTCTAATAATTAACAAAGCTTAGATCAACCTCAGCACCGAGCACACTCAGCATTTTTAAGTATCTTTGCAGAACCCCAGGCTGTGTTTGCTTTTTGCTGTCATTAATAACTCATGTGTTTTTCCTTTGTACAAAATGAAGATTTAGTCCATAACTACAACATGGGACGAGGCCGAGGGGAGGGGGAGCGGTGGAAGAGAGATGGTGGTCTAGTGATAATAATTTTTTTTAAAAATAAATTTAGAGTACCCAATTCATTTTTTCCAATTAAGGTGCAATTTAGCGTGGCCAATCCACCTACCCTGCACATCTTTGGGTTGTGGGGGCGAAACCCACGCAGACACGGGGAGAATGTGCAAACTCCACACGGACAGTGACCCAGAGCCGGGATCGAACCTGGGACCTCGGCGCCGTGAGGCTACAGGGCTAACCCACTGAGCCACCGTGCTGCCGTCTAGTGATAATAATAATAATCTTTATTGTCACAAGTATTGACTCACATTAATGAAGTTACTGTGAAAAGCCCCTAGTCGCCACATTCCGGCGCCTGTTCGGGTACACTGAGGGAGAACTCAGAATGTCCGATTCACCTAACAGCACGTCTTTCGGGACTTGTGGGAGGAAACCGGAGCACCCGGAGGAAACCCACGCAGACACGGGGAGGACGTGCAGACTCCGCACAGACAGTGACCCAAGCCGGGAATCAAACCCGGGTCCCTGGAGCTGTGAAGCAACAGTGCTAACCACTGTGCTACCGTTCCACCCTGGTCATGTTCTTTAGAGAAGGAAATCTGCTGTCCTTACTCAGTCTGGCCTACATGTGACTCCAGACCCACGGCCCTGTGGTTGGCGCTTAACTGCCCCTCTCGAATGGCTGAGCAAACCGCTCCGTTCAAGGGGCAATTAGGGATGGGCAACAAATGCCAGGCCCTGCCCAGCAATTTCCACTTTACGTGACAGAATACATTTTTAAAACATGCACAGCTGGTCGGTAGTTTGACATCCCAAGATTGCTGTTGTCCTTATTGCTGTTCTATCTATAATTCATTAATTGGACTAATTCACGGCCACTTGTGAGAGGGGGTGGAGTTAGAGAGGAGGCAGTAGTGTCGTGGTATTGTTGCTGTGCTAATAATCAAGAGCATCGCCATGCTTTAAGGACCTAGGTTCGAACCCTGCCAGGGTTGATGGTGAAATTTTAATTTAATAAAAATCTGGAATTATAATGAACCCATTGACAATTGCCTTAAAAACCCACCTAGTTCACTAATCCCCCCTTAGGGAAGGAAATCCCCCGTCCTTACCCGGTCTGGCCCACATGTGACTCCAGACCCACACCAATGTGATCGTCTCTTAAAAGCTCAACGAGCCCCCCGATGCCCTATCCCGAGGTACATGTGCCAGCGCACAAGTGGACCAACTCCGGACCCTGCACGACAATCTCTGTCACCCGGGGTCACCCGTTTTTACCATTTCATCAAGGCCTGCAACCTGCCCTGCTCCATCGAGGAAGTCAGGGCTATCACCAGAGACTGCCAGGTCTGTGCCGAGTGTAAACCGCACTTCTACCAGCCCGACCGTGCGTGCCTGGTGAAGGCCTCCCGCCCCTTTGAACGCCTCAGCGTGGGTTTCAAAGGGCCCCTCCCTTCCACCGACCGAAACACGTACTTTCTGAGTGTGGTGGATGAATATTCACGATTCCCCTTTGCCGTCCCATGCCCGACATGACGTCTGCCACCGTCATCAAAGCCCTCAACACCACCTTTGCTCTGTTCAGCTTCCCCGCCTACATCCACAGCGACCGGGGATCCTCATTCATGAGCGAGGAGCTGCGTCAGTTCCTGCTCAGCAGAGGCATCACCTCGAGCAGGACGTCCAGCTACAACCCCCGGGGAAACGGGCAGGTGGAGCGGGAGAATGGGACGGTCTGGAGGGCTGTCCAGCTGGCTCTAGGGTCCAGAAATCTCCCAGCCTCCCGCTGGCAGCAGGCCCTCCCCGACATCCTCCACTCCATTCGGCCGCTCCTTTGCACGGCGACTAACGATACTCCCCTTGAACGTCTCTTTGCCTTTCCCAGGAAGTCCACCTCCGGGGTTTCGCTCCCAACGTGGCTGGCAGCTCCAGGACCCGTTCTCCTCCGTAGACACGTTCGGCTCCACAAGGCGGACCCGTTGATTGAGAGGGTACAGCTACTCCACGCCAACCCGCAGTGCGCCTACATAGCGTACCCCGACGGCCACCAAGACACAGTCTGCCTCAAGGACCTGGCACCAGCTGGTTTCCCCCCCCACCCCCGACCCGGCGCCACCCTCCCTTCCCCCGGCACACCCCACCCCAGCCCCCGCTCCAGGACAATCCATCCTCTCCCCTTGCTCCCACCCGGGGATGAAGAGGATGTCGACACTCTCCCTGAGTCACCGAAGACTAAGCCGACACCGGAGTCGCCACCAGCACTGCGGCGATCTCAACGGCAGATCAACCGGACACCCTGAATTTGTAATATTATCTGTGATTTTAAACACAATTTGCTGTGCATAGATCTCCACCACCCCCGCTGGACTCATTTTGTAACAGGGGGTGAATGTGATAGTCAGCACTGATGTATATATTGTATTTAGAGGATGTTGATATAGGTGCTTTAAGGTAAGGCCCCTATACTACAGGTATGGGGGTAGATCCCTGCCTGCTGGCTCCGCCCAGTACTCTCCACCTATAATTCCGATATAGTGTATCGTCCTGGGAAGCTCAACGAGCCCCCAGATGCCCTGTCCCGCGGCACGTGCGCCAGCGCGCAGGATAACCGACTCCGGGCCATCCACAATGACCTCTGCCACCCGGGGGTCACCCGGCTTCTCCACTTCATCAAGGCCCGCAACCTGCCCTACTCCACCGAGGAGGTCAGAGCCATGACCATGGACTGCCCGATCTGCACGGAGCGTAAGACGCACTTCTATCGATCCACCTGGGTCCACCTAAGGCCCACCTGGTGAAGGCATCCCGGCCCTTTGTGCGCCTCAGTATCGACTTCAAAGGGCCCCTCCCCTCTTCCAACCGCAACACGTACTTCCTCAATGTCGTTGACGAGTTCTCCCGCTTCCCCTTTGCAGTCCCCTGCCCCGACATGATCATAGCCACCATCGTTAAGGCCCTAGATAGTATCTTCACCTTGTTCAGTTTCCCCAGCTACGTACACAGCGACCGGGGCTCCTCATTTATGAGCGACGAACTGCGTCAGTACCTGCTCGACAAGGGCATCGCCTCGAGCAGGACTACCAGCTACAACCCCAGGGGGAACGGGCAGGTGGAGAGGGAGAACGCGACGGTCTGGAAGACCATCCTACTGACCCTCCGGTCCAGGAATCTCCCAGTCTCCCACTGGCAGGAGGTCCTCCCGACGCGCTCCACTTCATTAGGTCCCTCTTTCCACAGCCACGAACGAGACCCCTCATGACCACCTGTTTGTTTTCCCCAGGAAATCCACCTCCGGGGTCTCGCTTCTGTCCTGGCTGAAGACACCGGGACCCATCCTACTCCGCAAACACGTCAGGAGCCGTACGTCCGACCCCCTGGTTGAGAGGGTCCAGCTCCTTCACACCAACCCCCAGTACGCATACGTAGAACACCCCGATGGCCGACAGGATACGGTCTCCCTCCGGGACCTGGCACCCGCAGGATCCTCTACCATCACCCCAACCTATCCCCCCCCCCAACCTACACCGAACAGCGCCCCCGCCCCTGCATGGCATCTACACCCCCTCCTATATTCCCTCCCCCCTTCACCGACCTACAGGAACGAAGATCCGGAAGACACGCTCCCGGAGTCCACGCCTGTGCCCGCTTCGACGAGTTTACCGCCCATGCCCGCACCGACGAGCTCGACACCTGTGCCCGCTGTGAAACCAGAGCTCTGGCGATCGCAGCCCACGATCCGGGCGCCGGACAGACTGAACCTGTGAGCCCTTCACCCCCACCAGACTTCATTTTTTTAACAGGGGGTGAATGTGGTGAACGTATTATTGTAACCATTCACCACTGTGCTACATTGTACCACGCTGTTGCCCATGTGGGCTCCACCTATGGGCCATTGTACTGTACTACACCGATTGTATCATGTTGGTGCCCTTGTGGGCTCCGCCCCTGGCTCCGTCCCCTTGAGGGGAGGTATAAAGAGCAGCTGCCCTGTAGGCGGCTCTCATTGCGGAACAGTCGCAGGCAGGCACTGTTCTAGTTGATTAAAGCCCCTGTTCACTTCTATTCTCTATCTTGAGTAAATTGATGGTCGCATCACCGACAAAGCCTTTTGAAAAAAGTTTGATAGGACTTGTTCATAAGAACATAAGAACTAGGAGCAGGAGTAGGCCATCTGGCCCCTCGAGCCTGCTCCGCCATTCAATGAGATCATGGCTGATCTTTTGTGGACTCAGCTCCACTTTCCGGCCCGAACACCATAACCCTTAATCCCTTTATTCTTCAAAAAACTATCTATCTTTACCTTAAAAACATGTAATGAAGGAGCCTCAACTGCTTCACTGGGCAAGGAATTCCATAGATTCACAACCCTTTGGTGAAGAAGTTCCTCCTAAACTCAGTCCTAAATCTACTTCCCCTTATTTTGAGGCTATGTCCCCTAGTTCTGCTGTCACCCGCCAGTGGAAACAACCTGCCCGCATCTATCCTATCTATTCCCTTCATAATTTTAAATGTTTTTGTAAGATCCCCCCTCATCCTTCTAAATTCCAACGAGTACAGTCCCAGTCTACTCAACCTCTCCTCGTAATCCAACCCCTTCAGCTCTGGGATTAACCTTGTGAATCTCCTCTGCACACCCTCCAGCGCCAGTACGTCCTTTCTCAAGTAAGGAGAACAAAACTGAACACAATACTCCAAGTGTGGCCGCATGTCAGGTTGCTTTAAAACCATCATCTTTCCAAACACGGCAACAGCAGGGCGGGGGGGGGGGGGGTTCAGAGTGGGAGAGATTCCCAGTTGGCCATGGGATGGGAAGAATATTGGAGCCTCTGCCGTCGCTCTCCGTAGTCCCAGCATGCAACGTGCCCGTTAAGGTGGAGGTTACCATAGATACCCGGGGCCTACCTGAATGGTAACACCTACTCCCGCCCCCTGACCCTGCCCGGTCAATAGGCATCAGGCGCAATGGCAACGAAACGTGACCTCATGTCATGTTCAGTGTGTGGCGGTGAATCCTCCCCCCCCCCCCCCCCCCCCCCCCCCTCACCCCGGGCGCCACAGGCTTCCGATATTCCTGCGAGGGTCCGGGGGACGTTTCCTCGATGCTCGCAATTCAGGCAGGAAATTCAAGCCCGGGTTTCGGACAGACCGGAATGTTCTTCATGAAGCTAAAAGAAAAACCTTTCGCCAATCGTGGGCAATGAGCGTTGGGTGACACTGGCCCCCTGTGAACGCCGCTGCCCACGGGAGGCCGTGTTCAGCAATCAGGCCAAGTTTTATTGCTGTGGCCGATAAAATTGGCGCCTTTACGAGGACTGTGCCTTATTGGCTGTTCCTTTGTTTTTTTGAGGGGGACGGTGCTCTGAACGCCATTGGCTTCAGGGGAGGGTCTGTGTTGTGTGCGTGTTTGTGCCTGTGTGTGTTGTAGTTGTGTGTCTGTGTCTATGTGTGTGTTTTGTCTGTGTGTATTGCGTGTGTTGTCTGTGTGTGTTTGTGTCTGTGTGTGTGTATGTGTCTGTATGTTGTGTGTGTGTGTCAGTGTGTGTGTGTCTGCCTGTCTGTGTGTGTGTCTGTGTGTGTTGTGTGTGTGTCTTTGTGTGTATGTTTGTGTCTCTGTGTTGTAGTTGTGTGTGTGTATGTGTCTGTGTGTTGTCTGTGTCTGTGTGTGTTTGTGTCTGTGTGTATTGTGTCTGTGTGTGTATGTGTGTCTGTGTGTTTGTGTGTGTATTGTGCGTGTGTCTGTGTTTGTGTTGTGTCTGAGTCTATGTGTATGTGTTGTGTGCGTGTCTGTGTGTGTGTTTGTGTCTCTGTGTGTTGTAGTTGTATGTTGTGTCTGAGTGTGTGTTTGTGTCTCTGTGTGTTGTAGTTTTATGTTGTGTCTGAGTGTGTGTGTCTATGTGTGTGTTTTGTCTGTTTGTTTTGTCTGTGTGTATTGCGTGTGTGTGTCTGTGTGTGTTGTTTGTGTCTGTGTATGTGTGTATGTGTCTGTGTGTGTGTATGTGTCTGTATGTTGTGTGTTTGTGTCTGTGTTGTGTGTGTCAGTGTCTGTGTGTATTGTGTCTGTATGTATTGTGTCTGTGTGTTTGTGTCTGTGTGTGTGTTGTGCGTGTGTCTGTGTGTGTGTTGTGTCTGAGTCTATGTGTGTGTTGCAGTTGTGTGTTGTGTCTGAGTGTGTGTGTCTGAGTGTGTGTGTCTGTCTATGTGTGTGTTTTGTCTGTGTGTGTATTGCGTGTGTGTGTGTGTTGTTTGTGTTTGTGTCTGTGTGTGTGTATGTGTCTGTATGTTCTGTGTTGTGTGTGTCTGTGTGTGTGTGTGTGTGTGTGTTTGTGTGTGTGTCTTTGTGTGTGTGTGTTTGTGTCTGTGTGTATTGTAGTTGTGTGTGTTGTGTATGTGTGTTGTGTCTGAGTGTGTGTGTCTGTGTCTGTGTGTGTTTGTGTGTGTGTTTGTGTCTGTGTGTATTATGTCTGTGTGTATTGTGTCTGTGTGTGTCTGTGTTTGTGTCTGTGTGTTATGTGTGTGTGTGTGTTATGTGTGTGTGTCTGTGTGTGTTGTGTGTGTGTTGTGTCTGAGTGTGTGTGTCTGTGTCTATGTGTGTGTGTTTTGTCTGTGTGTACTGCATGTGTGTGTCTGTGGGTGTTGTATGTGTGTCTGAGTGTGTGTGTCTGTGTGTGTGTCTGTGTGTGTGTCAGTGTATGTATGTGTGCCTGTCTGTGTGTGTGTCCGTGTGTGTGTCTGTCTGTGTGTGTGTCCGTGTCTGTCTGTGTGTGTGTGTGTGTGTGTCACTGTGTGTCTGTGTGTGTGTGTGTGTGTGTATTTATGTGTGCCTGTGTGTGTGTGTGTTTCTGTGTGTGTTTGTGTGTGTATGTGTGTCTGTGTGTTTCTGTGTCTGTGTGTTTGTGTCTGTGTGTGTATCTGTGTGTGTGTCTGTGTGTCTATGTGTGTGCGTGTGTCTGTGTCTGTGTTGTCTGTGTGTGTGTGTCTGTGTGTATGTGTGTCTGTGTGTTTGTGTGTGTATTGTGCGTATGTCTGTGTTTGTGTTGTGTCTGAGTCTATGTGTATGTGTTGTGTGCGTGTCTGTGTGTGTGTTTGTGTGTATTGTAGTTGTGTGTTGTGTCTTGAGTGTGTGTGTCTATGTGTGTGTTTTGTCTGTGTGTTTTGTCTGTGTGTATTGCGTGTGTGTGTCTGTGTGTTGTTTGTGTCTGTGTGTGTGTGTATGTGTCTGTGTGTGTGTATGTGTCTGTATGTTGTGTGTTTGTGGCTGTGTTGTGTGTGTCAGTGTCTGTGTGTATTGTGTCTGTATGTATTGTGTCTGTGTGTTTGTGTCTGTGTGTGTGTATCTGTCTGTGTGTGTGTGTCTGTGTGTGTGTTGTGCGTGTGTCTGTGTGTGTGTTGTGTCTGAGTCTATGTGTGTGTTGCAGTTGTGTGTTGTGTCTGAGTGTGTGTGTCTGAGTGTGTGTGTCTGTCTATGTGTGTGTTTTGTCTGTGTGTGTATTGCGTGTGTGTGTGTGTGTTGTGTGTTTTTGTGTCTGTGTGTCTGTCTGTGTCTGTGTGTGTGTGTATGTGTCTGTATGTTGTGTGTGTGTGTCTGTGTTGTGTGTCTGTGTGTGTGTCAGTGAATGTATGTGTGCCTGTCTGTGTGTGTGTCCCTGTGTGTGTCTGTCTGTGTGTGTGTCCGTGTCTGTCTGTGTGTGTGTGTGTGTGTGTCACTGTGTGTCTGTGTGTGTGTGTGTGTGTGTATTTATGTGTGCCTGTGTGTGTGTGTGTTTCTGTGTGTGTTTGTGTGTGTATGTGTGTCTGTGTGTTTCTGTGTCTGTGTCTGTGTGTTTGTGTCTGTGTGTGTATCTGTGTGTGTGTCTGTGTGTCTATGTGTGTGTGTGTGTCTGTGTCTGTGTGTTGTCTGTGTGTGTATGTCTGTGTGTATGTGTGTCTGTGTGTTTGTGTGTGTATTGTGCGTGTGTCTGTGTTTGTGTTGTGTCTGAGTCTATGTGTATGTGTTGTGTGCGTGTCTGTGTGTGTGTTTGTGTGTATTGTAGTTGTGTGTTGTGTCTTGAGTGTGTGTGTCTATGTGTGTGTTTTGTCTGTGTGTTTTGTCTGTGTGTATTGCGTGTGTGTGTCTGTGTGTTGTTTGTGTCTGTGTGTGTGTGTATGTGTCTGTGTGTGTGTATGTGTCTGTATGTTGTGTGTTTGTGGCTGTGTTGTGTGTGTCAGTGTCTGTGTGTATTGTGTCTGTATGTATTGTGTCTGTGTGTTTGTGTCTGTGTGTGTGTATCTGTCTGTGTGTGTGTGTCTGTGTGTGTGTTGTGCGTGTGTCTGTGTGTGTGTTGTGTCTGAGTCTATGTGTGTGTTGCAGTTGTGTGTTGTGTCTGAGTGTGTGTGTCTGAGTGTGTGTGTCTGTCTATGTGTGTGTTTTGTCTGTGTGTGTATTGCGTGTGTGTGTGTGTGTTGTGTGTTTTTGTGTCTGTGTGTCTGTCTGTGTCTGTGTGTGTGTGTATGTGTCTGTATGTTGTGTGTGTGTGTCTGTGTTGTGTGTGTCTGTGTCTGTGTGTCTGTCTGTGTCTGTGTGTGTGTGTTTGTTTGTGTGTCTTTGTGTGTGTGTGTCTGTGTCTATGTGTGTGTGTTTTGTGTGTGTTTGTGTCTGTGTGTATTGTGTCTGTGTGTTTGTGTCTGTGTGTATGTGTGTGTTTGTGTCTGTGTGTATTGTGTCTGTGTGTGTCTGTGTTTGTGTCTGTGTGTATTGTGTCTGTGTGTGTCTGTGTGTGTGTCTGTGTGTGTGTCTGTGTGTGTTGTGTGTGTGTTGTGTCTGAGTGTGTGTGTCTGTCTATGTGTGTATGTTTTGTCTGTGTGTACTGCATGTGTGTGTCTGTGGGTGTTGTGTGTGTGTCTGAGTGTGTGTGTCTGTGTGTGTGTCTGTGTGTGTGTCAGTGTATGTATGTGTGTCTGTCTGTATGTGTGTCCGTGTGTGTCTGTGTCCGTGTCTGTCTGTGTGTCTATGTGTGTGTGTCTGTGTGTGTGTGTGTGTGTGTCTGTCTGTGTGTGTCCGTGTGTGTGTGTTTATGTGTGTCTGTGTGTGTGTATGTTTCTGTATGTGTATGTGTGTCTGTGTGTCTGTGTCTGTGTGTTTGTGTCTGTGTGTGTATCTGTGTGTGTGTGTCTGTGTCTGTCTGTGTTACTGTGTGTGTGTCTGTGTGTCTATGTCTGTGTGTGTGTGTCTGTGTGTGTGTGTCAGTGTCTGTTTGTGTGTGTGTGTGTCTGGCTGTGTGTGTGTGTGTCTGTCTGTGTGTGTGTGTCTGTGTGTGTATCTGTCTGTGTGTGTGTGTCCGTGTGTGTCTGTCTGTCTGTGTTACTGTGTGTGTGTCTGTGTGTCCATGTGTGTGTGTGTGTGTCTGTCTGTGTGTGTGTCTATGTTTGTGTGTCTGTCTGTGTGTGTGTGTGCGTGTCTGTCTGTGTCTGTGTCTATGTGTGTGTGTTTTGTGTGTGAGTGTGTATGTGTATCTATGTTTGTGTGTGTGTCTGTGTGTGTCTGTGTGTGTGTCTGTGTGTGTCTGTGTGTGTGTCTGTATGTGTGTTGTGTCTGAGTGTGTGTGTCTGTGTCTATGTGTGTGTGTTTTGTCTGTGTGTACTGTGTGTGTGTGTCTGTGGGTGTTGTGTGTGTGTCTGTGTCTATGTGTGTGTGTCTGTGTGTGTGTCAGTGTATGTATGTGTGTCTGTCTGTGTGTGTGTGTCTGTGTGTGTGTGTGTCACTGTGTGTCTATGTGTGTGTGTCAGTGTCTGTGTGTGTCTGTCTGTGTGTGTGTCCGTGTGTGTGTGTTTATGTGTGTTTGTGTGTGTGTGTATGTTTCTGAGTGTGTTTGTGTGTGTATGTGTGTTTGTGTGTGTTTGTGTGTGTGTGTGTATGTTTCTGAGTGTGTTTGTGTGTCTGTGTCTGTGTGTTTGTGTCTGTGTCTGTCTGTGTTACTGTGTGTGTGTCTGTGTGTCTGTTTGTGTGTCTCTGTGTGTGTGTGTGTGTGTCTGTGTGTGTGTCTGTGTGTGTGTATGTCTGTGTCTGTTTGTGTGTGTGTGTGTCTGTGTGTGTGTGTGTCTGTGTGTGTATCTGTCTGTGTGTGTGTGTCTGTCTGTCTGTCTGTGTTACTGTGTGTGTGTCTGTGTGTCCATGTGTGTGTGTGTCTGTGTGTGTGTGTCAGTGTCTGTTTGTGTGTGTGTGTATCCGTGTGTGTGTGTCTGTGTGTGTGTGTCTGTCTGTGTGTGTGTGTGTGTCTGTGTTACTGTGTGTGTGTCTGTGTGTCCATGTGTGTGTGTCTGTGTGTGTGTGTGTGTGTCTGTCTGTGTGTGTGTCAGTGTCTGTTTGTGTGTGTGTGTGTCTGTGTGTGTATCTGTCTGTGTGTGTGTGTCCGTGTGTGTGTGCCTGTCTGTCTGTGTTACTGTGTGTGTGTCTGTGTGTCCATGTGTGTGTGTGTCTGTGTGTGTGTGTGTCTGTCTGTGTGTGTCTGTCTGTGTCTGTGTGTGTGTGTGTCTATGTTTGTGTGTCTGTCTGTGTGTGTGTGCGTGTCTGTCTGTATCTGTGTCTATGTGTGTGTGTTTTGTGTGTGAGTGTGTATGTGTGTCTATGTTTGTGTGTCTGTCTGTGTGTGTGTGTGTGCGTGTCTGTCTGTGTGCGTGTCTGTCTGTGTGTGTGTCTGTGTGTGTGTGTGTCTGTGTGTCTGTGTGTGTGTCTATGTGTGTGTATGTGTCTGTGTGTGTGTCTGTATGTCTGTGTGTGTGTGTGTCTGTGTGTGTGTGTCTCTGTGTGTGTGTGTGTGTGTCTGCGTGTGTGTCTGTGTGTGTGTGTGTGTGTCTCTGTCTGTGTGTGTCTGTGTGTGTGTGTGTGTCTCTGTCTGTGTGTGTCTGTGTGTGTGTGTCTGTGTGTGTGTGTCTGTGTGTGTGTGTCTGTGTGTGTGTGTGTGTCTCTGTCTGTGTGTGTCTGTGTGTGTGTGTCTGTGTGTGTGTGTCTGTCAGTGTGTGTCTGTCAGTGTGTGTCTGTCTGTGTGTGTCTGTCTGTGTCTGTCTGTGTCTGTGTGTGTCTGTCTGTGTATGTCTGTGTGTGTCTGTGTAGACAGATTCTCACAGTTTGTCAGTAATTTAGATTCGGAAGTTTGTCTGAATCTTGTCCCATTGGCGGCTCTTTCCCACCATCTGCTGGCCAAGAAGGAGTAGGACAAGTGAACAGGGACTGAGCAGCCGCGTCACACAGTCCGAACAAACTCGATGCTGCAATTCTGGGGCTCTGTTTACAACGGGATTGGGAGGGCGGCCATTTTAAGGCTGCACAAAACCACAAAAACTCATTTTTGTTTTCTCCTTAATGTCTCAATGCTCCACCCGCAGGAAACACAAATCAACAAACTGTCATGAGATGCAACCAATGAACACTCAGAATAGGACACAACCAGTGGGCAGTCAGGAGACTCAGAGGTGGCATCACCACAAGGGGGCGCGACATAAACACTATAAAAGGGATGAGGCACTCACACCCAGCCTCTCTCCACAGACAGACAGACATCGAGAGAGTTAGACAGGGTTGATCAGCAGCATCACACCCCAGCACGCGGCTTCGAGCAGGCTGCTACAGTTAGACTGAGTTACTGCAGTTAGATTAACAGAGGGTCCAACTCATTTGAGAACTGTGTAAATAGTTCAATAAACACGTTAAACTCATTTCAGAGTCTGGAGCATCCTTTAGTTAAGGCTGCATCAAGTAGCAGCCAGTGTTAGCCGAAGCAGCAGAACACAACGCAAACAACGCCAACGCGGTCCCAAACACCTCATCTCTATTGACACTTTGTTTTGCCACCCCTGGTTTTGTTTCCCCCCCCCCCGCCCTGTTGACGCCAGAGGGCGTGATCCTGGAGCTGGGGATTTGAGGAGGAATATTTCCACGCAGTGCGGTGCCGATCTGCAGCTCACCCTGACTGAAAGGGTGAGCGAGGCAGACAACGTTGGCGCATTCAAAAAAACACTTGGATAGACGCTGGAGTTACGGTGGTCGACAGGGCTAAGCACCGACTCGAAGGTGGATAACGGACAGCACAGACAGGATGGGCTGAATGGCCTCTCTGTGCTGTAAACCGCTGTGTCTGTTCCCCCCCCCCCCCCCCACCCCACTCACCCCCATCCCGCAGGCAAGCCTAATTTCATTTCTCAGGTACTAGACCCTCCCCAACCCCCCCCCCCCCAGGGTATTCCTGGACCTTCCTGCTCTCCGTGAGGCAGCAGTGCTAACCACTGAGCCGTCCTTGCTGCCCTCTGCTGGTGGCTAATCTTATCGTCCAATTTGTCCCTAGCCCCAGTGGACTCTGCCAGTCCCCCCCCATGCTGACCGTGTGGACTATGCAGTCCCCCCCCCATGCTGACCATGTGGACTATGCCAGACCCCCCCCCATGCTGACCGTGTGGACTATGCCAGTCCCCCCCCCCATGCTGACCATGTGGACTATGCCAGACCCCCCCCCATGCTGACCGTGTGGACTATGCCAGTCCCCCCCCCCATGCTGACCGTGTGGACTCTGCCAGTGGACCAGCTCTCACTGCCCTTTGATAAATGCTTAATTGTGGACAAGAATATTTGAAATGAAATGAAAATCGCTTATTGTCACAAGTAGGCTTCAAATGAAGTTACTGTGAAAAGCCCCTAGTCGCCACATCCCGGCGCCTGTTCGGGGAGGCTGGTACGGGAATTGAACCGTGCGGCCGGCCTGCCTTGGTCTGCTTTCAAAGCCAGCGATTTAGCCCTGTGTGCTAAACCAGCCCCCTCCTCTCCATGAGCTCCGGCTTCTCTGAAACCCAAAATATCGCCGCCGAAGCGTCCGTGTCCACTCCCTCCTCCACTATCCTGGCTAAGGCCGCCCAACACCTCTTCCCAATTTTTCACAATCCCCAAAACCTGTGCGTGTGATTCGCTGCCCCCCCCCCCCCCGCCCATACCTCTCACACTCACCTGCCTCATGTCAGTGCTGCACTTACCATCAAATCACATCATAGTCGGAGCCCCCATTTGTCGGACACTTTGTCCTCCTTTGAGTATCTCGCTCACTAAGCCCCCCCCACCCCCCCCACCCAACCAACCCCCAACCCCCTCCCCCCCACCCCCTCCCTCCCCCTCACCCCCCGCACCCCTCCCCCCCACCCCCCACCCACCCCACCCCCCACCCCCCCACCCCACCCCCCCCACCCCACCCACCCCCCACCCCACCCCACGTTCTCCCCGTGTGTGCGTGGGTTTCCTCCGGGTGCTCCGGTTTCCTCCCACAGTCCAAAGATGTTTGTTGGGGTTTACGGGGATCGGCCGGGGCAGTGGGCCTTGGTAGGGAACTCTTTCGGAGGGTCGGTGCAGACTCGATGGGCCGAATGGCCTCCTCCTGCACTGGAGGGATTGTATGGTTCTTTTCTATCGCTCAAAAGACAACATACCCCGAGCTACTACAGGAGCTGGGAAACTCGCTGTTTGCCAATTGCCAATTAAGGGGCAATTTAGCCTGGCCAACCCACACACACAACCTTTGGGTTGTGGGGGTGAAACCCACGCAGACACGGGGAGAATGTGCAAACTCCACACGGACAGTGACCCGGGGCCGGGATCGAACCTGGGACCTCAGCGCCGTGAGGCAGCCGTGCTAACCACTATGCCACCGTGCTGGCCATTCTCTGCTTTCTTTTCATGGGATGTGGCCACCATTAGCATCACAGGCAAGGCCACCAGTTGTTGCCCATCCCTAAATGCCCCTGTTAGACCTTTCCAGAGGGCATTTAAGGGTCAACCACATCGCCATGGGTCTGGAGTCAGCTGTAGGCCAGACCAGGGAAAGACTGTAACAATCACAGAATCATAGAATTTATGATGCAGAAGGTGGCCATTCGGCCCATCGAGTCTGCACTGGCCCTTGCAAAGAGCATCCTGCCACCCTATCCCCGTAACCCAGTAACCCCCACCTAACCTTTTTTGGACACTACGGGCAATTTAGCACGGACAACCCACCTAACCTGCACATCTTTGGACTGTGGGAGGAAACCGGAGCACCCGGAGGAAACCCACGCACACACGGGGAGGACGTGCAGACTCCGCACAGACAGTGACCCAAGCCGGGAATCGAACCCGGGACCCTGGAGCTGTGAAGCCCTAGTGCTAACCACTGTACTGCTCCCTAATCCTCTACCCCAAAGGCTTTAGTGAGCCAGATAGATTTTCACAGCAATCGCAGTTGGTTGCCATGGTCACCATTACTAGGGCAGCACGGTGGCCTAGTGGTTAGCACAACCGCCTCACGGCGCTGAGGTCCCGGGTTCGATCCCGGCCCTGGGTCACTGTCCGTGTGGAGTTTGCACGTTCTCCCCGTGTCTGCGTGGGTTTCACCCCCACAACCCAAAAATGTGCAGAGTAGGTGGATTGGCCATGCTAAATTGCCCCTTAATTGGAAAAATAATTGGGTACTCTAAATTTATTTTAAAAAAAGAAAACAAAATGGTCACCATGACTGAGATTATCTTTACATTGCAGGTTTATTCATTGATGTTAAATTCCACCATCCGTAATGACGGGGATGGGGTTTGAACCCATGTTCCCAGGATTACTGGTGCCTCCGCAGTAAACATTCAGTGACGTGAACCTTTACGTCATCGTCTCCTTCTGTGCCCCCCCCCCCCCCCCCCCCCCCGCCGTTCACGTACAACACGGCGCTTTCAAAAGCGTACGGGCGGAATTCAGCGAGACCCTTTGCCGCGGCTGCAAATCCCGTCATGGCCCCTGAATCCCGCGAGAGGGCCGGAACGGGATTGGCACTACCCAGATCTCGGTTCCCCGTGCCCTCCCCGCCAGCTGTGTGACCAGGTTCGTACCCAGAAAGGCACAGCCAGCGGCACCCACGTGCCACAGAAAAGAGGGTTGAACACGCACCACCAGGGAGAAGCTGACAGAAATCTCAACCCGATGTGACTGTATCATGATGGTGGTTAGCATAAATGCTTCACAGCTCCAGGGTCCCAGGTTCGATTCCCGGCTGGGTCACTGTCTGTGTGGAGTCTGCACGTCCTCCCCCTGTGTGCGTGGGTTTCCTCCGGGTGCTCCGGTTTCCTCCCACAGTCCAAAGATGTGCGGGTTAGGTGGATTGGCCATGATAAATTGCCCGTAGTGTCCTAATAAAAGTAAGGTTAGGGGGGGGGGGGGGGGGGGGGGGGGTTGTTGGGTTACGGGTATAGGGTGGATACGTGGGTTTAAGTAGGGTGATCATGGCTCGGCACAACATCGAGGGCCGAAGGGCCTGTTCTGTGCTGTACTGTTCTATATTCTATGTATCGGCAGACGGATTCTTGCCTGACCCAACTCGGCCGCAATCTCAGGCAAAACCCACCCGACCCAACCCAACCTCAGCCAGACCCACCCTGGAGGAGCTTCACCTCATCCCTACGTAATCCAAGACATAGACGTAGCAGTAATCCTGAGGCTAGGCTAATGCTCTGGGTACATGGTCCCAGGTTCGATTCCCCACTGGGTCACTGTCTGTGCGGAGTCTGCACGTCCTCCCCGTGTGTGCGTGGGTTTCCTCCGGGTGCTCCGGTTTCCTCCCACAGTCCAAAGACGTGCAGGTTGAGTGCATTGGCCATGATAAATTGCCCTTAGTGACCATAAAGGTTAGGAGGGGTTATCGGGCAACAGGGTGGAAGTGAGGGCTTAAGTGGGTCAGTGCAGTCTCGATGGCCAAATGGCCTTCTTCTCCTTCAATGACTTCAGATTTTGAACTCTGCCCTCCAATTCTTTATTTTTGTCAAGTGCCTGTTCCCATGCCTTTGGTTCGTTCCGACAGAGTTGTCCTTCATTCTGCCGTCCTCCACCTACTCTGGACCAATGATTGTATCTGTGATTGTTGACAGTCGTGCCAAGTCTCTTCCTGTTCCATGACACCTTTGTCATTTCGTTCTTCCCGACCTTCTAACCTGTCGCTGACCCTCTCTGTCGTTCCCCCTGATCCTCCCCTTTCACAACAGCGTAACCACCCCCCCCCCCCCCCCACCCCCTCCATCCCATTTTTACCTTGCTTCCCGTTCCAAAGGATGTCGGGCTTGAAACGTTGGCCGCGATTCCCCGTCCGTTCCCGCCGGTGGGATTCTCCATCCCGGATGGAGCGCCAAATTCTCCGCTGTCGCTGGCAGCCGTGGGACGAACCCGGGTCGGAAAATCCGATGGGACATCCGTTTGTCCCTTTCATCCCGTTCACCTTCATTTTGGGAGCATTTCGGGAACAGTGACCACAATTCAGTAAGTTGTAAAGTGCTGGTGGACAAGGGTAAGAGTGGTCCTAGGGTGAATGTGCTAAATTGGGGGAAAGCTAATTATAGCAATATTAGGCCGGAACTGAAGAGCCTAGATTGGGGGCGGATGTTTGAGGCTAAATCAACATCTGACATGTGGGAGGCTTTCACACACACACAACACACAATTTACAGTGCAGAAGGAGGCCATTCGGCCCATCGAGTCTGCACCGGCTCTTGGAAAGAACACCCTACCAAAGATCAACACCTCCACCCTATCCCCGTAACCCAGTAACCCCACCCAACACTAAGGGAAATTTGGACACTAAGGGCAATTTATCATGGCCAATCCACCTAACCCGCACATCTTTGGACTTGTCAGTTGAAAGGAATTCAGGACCGGCAAGTTCCTGTGCGGAAGAAGGATAAATACGGCAAATTTTGCGATCCTTCGATAACGAGGGATACTGTAGGCCGTGTCAAAATGAAAAAGGAGGCATTTGTCAGGGCTAGAAGGCTGGGAACAGACGAAGCCTGTGTGGAATATAAGGAAAGTAGGAAGGAACTTAAGCAAGGAGTCAGGAGGGTTAGAAGAGGTCACGAAAAGTCATTGGCAAATAGGGTTAAGGAAAATCCCAAGGCTTTTTACACATACATAAAAAGCAAGAGGGTAGCCAGGGAAAGGGTTGGCCCACTGAAGGGCAGGGGAGGGAGCTATGTGTGGAGCCAGAGGAAATGGGCGAGGTACTAAATGAATACTTTGCATCAGTATTCACCAAAGAGAAGGAATTGGTGGATGTTGAGTCTGGAGAAGGTGTGTAGATAGCCTGGGTCACATTGAGATCCAAAAAGACGAGGTGTTGGGCATCTTGAAAAATATTAAGGTGGATAAGTTCCCAGGGCCGGATAGGATCTACCCCAGAATACTGAAGGAGGCGAGAGAGGAAATTGCTGAGGCCTTGACAGAAATCTTTGAATCCTCACTGTCTTCAGGTGATGTCCTGGAGGACTGGAGAATAGCCAATGTTGTTCCTTTGTTTAAGAAGGATAGCAAGGATAATCCAGGGAACTACAGGCCGGTGAGCCTTACATCAGTGGTAAGGAAATTGCTGGAGAGAATTCTTCGAGACAGGATCTACTTCCATTTTGAAGCAAGGGGCCGTATTAACGAGAGGCAGCACGGTTTTGTGAAGGGGAGATCGTGTCTCACTAACTTGATAGAGTTTTTCGAAGAGGTCACAAAGATGATTGATGCAGGTCGGGCAGTGGATGTTGTCTATATGGACTTCAGTAAGGCCTTTGACAAGGTTCCTCATGGCAGACTGGCACAAAGGGTGAAGTCACACGGGATCAGGGGTGAGCTGGCAAGGTGGATACAGAACTGGCTAGGTCATAGAAGGTAGAGAGTAACAATGGAAGGGTGCTTGTCTAATTGGAGGGTTGTGACTAGTGGTGTTCCGCTGGGATCAGTGCTGGGACCTTAGCTGTTCGTAGTATATATAAATGATTTGGAGGAAAATGTAACTGGTCTGATAATTAAGTTTGCAGACGACACAAAGGTTGGTGGAATTGCGGATAGCGATGAGGGCTGTCAGAGGATACAGCAGGATTTAGATCATTTGGAGACTTGGGCGGAGAGATGGCAGATGGAGTTTAATCCGGACAAATGTGAGGTGATGCATTTTGGAAGGTCTAATGCAGGTAGGGAATATACAGTGAATGGTAGAACCCTCAAGAGTATTGACAGGCAGAGAGATCTAGGTGTACAGGTCCACAGGTCACTGAAAGGGGCAACACAGGTGGAGAAGGTAGTCAAGAAGGCATACGGCATGCTTGCCTTCATTGGCCGGGGCATTGAGTATAAGAATTGGTAACTCATGTTGAAGCTGTATAGAACCTTAGTTAGGCTACACTTGGAGTATAGTGTTCAATTCTGGTCGCCACACTACCAGAAGGATGTGGAGGCTTTAGAGAGGGTGCAGAAGAGATTCACCAGGATGATGCCTGCTTTGGAGGGCATTAGCTATGAGAAGAGGTTGAATAAACTCGGTTTGTTCTCACTGGAACGAAGAAGGTTGAGGGGCGACCTGATAGAGGTCTACAAAATTATGAGGGGCATAGACAGAGTGGATAGTCAGAGGCTTTTTCCCAGGGTAGAGGGATCAATTACTAAGGGGCATAGGTTTAAGGTGCGAGGGGCAAGGTTTTAGAGGAGATGTACGAGGCAAGTTTTTTTACACAGAGGGTAGTGGGTGCCTGGAACTCGCTGCCGGAGGAGGTGGTGGAAGCAGGGACGATAGTGACATTTAAGGGGCATCTTGACAAATACATGAATAGGATGGGAATAGAGGGATACGGACCCCGGAAGTATCGAAGATTTTAGGTTAGACGGGCAGCATGGTCGGCACAGGCTTGGAGGGCCGAAGGGCCTGTTTCTGCGCTGTACTTTTCTTTGTTCTTTGTTCATTGCTTCCCATTTTCCTCCTGCTTCTAATGAGGTGTTTAACTAAAACACGCTCGTACATCACATCTCCTTCCTCAAGGGCACTTCTGCCCATTTTGTGGGGGGTGGGAGACTCCCTGTGGGGTGGGTTTCGCTGATGTCCTGTCAGATATGTGTCCTCCAACACGGCCAACGTCTGTGAGGAAAAGAACCTACTGCTTGGAAAGTAGATCTAGCTTGTGACTAAGGGTGGCAATGTCACTGGACTCGTTATCCAGAGGCACATGCTAATATACATAGAAACATAGAAAATAGAAGCAGGAGGAGGCCATTCGGCCCTTCGAGCCTGCTCCGCTATTCATTATGACCATGGCTGATCATCAAGTTAAATACCCTGATCCTGCCTTCCCCCCATATCCCCCCGATCCCTTTAGCCCCAAGAGCTGTATCTAATTCCTTCTTGAAATTACACAACGTTTTGGCCTCAACTACTTTCTGTGGTAGCGAATTCCACAGATTCCCCGCTCTCTGGGTGAAGAAAATTCTCCTCACCTCAGTCCTAAAAGGCCCTTATCCTCAAACTATGGCCCCTGGTTCTGGACCCCCCCACCATCGGGAACATTCTTTCTGAATCTACCCTGTCTAATCCTGTTAGAATTTTGTTTCTGTGAGATCCCCTCTCACTCTCTAAACTCCAATGAATATAATCCTAACCGACTCAGTCCCCCCTCATGTGACAGTCCCGCCATCCCAGGAATCAGCCGGGTAAACCTTCGCTGCCCTCCCTCCGTAGCAAGAACATCCTTCCTCAGATAAGGACACCAAAACTGCCCACAGCACTCCAGGTGTAACCTCATCAATGCCCTTTTTAATTGCAGTAAAACATCCCTATTCCTGTACTCAAATCCTCTCGCAATGAAGATCATGACAGGACACGGTAGCACAGTGGTTAGCACTGTGGCATCACAGCGCCAGGGTCCCAGGTTCGATCACCGGCTTGCGTCACTGTCTGTGCGGAGTCTGCACGTTCTCCCCGTGTCTGCGTGGGTTTCCTCCGGGCGCTCCGGTTTCCTCCCACAAGTCCCGAAAGACGTGCTTGTTAGGTGAATTGGACATTCTGAATTCTCGCTCGGTGTACCCGAACAGACGCCGGAATGTGGCGACTAGGGGCTTTTCACAGTAACTTCATTGCAGTGTTAATTGATGTAAGCCTACTTGTGACAGTAAAGATTACTATTACTAATACTGATTGATTGGGCCATGTGACTGAGGTGGGCCTATTGGGAGCAGGGTTTCCTCATCGCCATCAGGCTGATTGTTGGCTCCCTCGGTCCCTCCATCATGTGAAAGCGAAGTGATTGCGCTCAATAAGGAATGAACCATTCAGCCCTTTGAAGACCACCCTCCTGCTGCCCTTAACTCTGCCAATGCACCATCAAACATTCCAAATACAATTTTCTTTCTTTCCTCCAGACAATAATAGTCCTGCACGATTTAACATGCATGTCCTCTGCCCCATGTACAAACACTCAGAGATGCTGAAACATATAATTTGCAAAGGATTTGCTTTAGAATATCAAATGCCGAACACTCCCTGCTGTGATAAAGTGGCTGAATGTTCCCTGTTTTCCCTTAATAGCTTCAGCCAGAGGTGTGAGCTCATTCTGTGCACAGTCGGGAGTCCGAGGACATTTATCAAAGTTTGAGACATAACTGAGACTTCAACTCCTTTGAAGATTCCAGACTTGCGAAGAAAAAGCAGGTCTATTTTTCAATGTCTCATGTCACACAGGGTGATAGAGGCTTCGTACCTGCCATTCTTGGCATGGTGAATTCCTGACCCCAGTTGAGCCATGAGAGGAGGGAAAAGGCCACTGAGCAGAGGTCAAGGGTCAATGAGCAGAGAGGTCAGAGGGTAAAATACACTACTCAAATGAAATGAAAATGAAAATCGCTTATTGTCACGAGTAGGCTTCAATGAAGTTACTGTGAAAAGCCCCTAGTCGCCACATTCCGGCGCCTGTCCGGGGAGGCTGGTACGGGAATCGAACCGTGCTGCTAGCCTGCTTTAAAAGCCAGCGATTTAGCTGAGTGAGCTAAATGGCAAAGAACCAAGGACAAAGCATGATGAGGAGAAGACAAGAGATAGCTCGTCGTGTGCGTGACTGAGCCTCATCTGGTTTAGAGAGATACATAGGGTGCATATGACACAGGCAAGGATGAGTAGGTTCTTTGCGAGGGTAGAGGATAGGTGCGGGCGGTGTGCTGGGAAGCCCGTGAATGACGTCCACATGTTCTAGGCGTGTCCAAGATGGAGGAGATGCTGGTAGCGCTTTGCGGACGTGATGTTCCGAGGTGCTGGGGGTGGAGGTGGCCGTATTTGGGGTGTCGGAAGACCCGGGAGTCCAGGAAATGGGAGAGGACGATGTTTTGACCTTTGCCTCCCTGATAGCCCGGAGACGGATCTTGCTCGCAGGGGGGGGGGGGGGGGGGGGGGGGGGAGATACGGGGTTTAAAATGGGGAAGACGGGTTATATGAAAATTCCTTAAATAAAAAAAGAAGACAAGTGAAAGATTAAGAAAAGATTTAACAGTTTAAAGGTCAAATTTGCTCTATATTGGCACAGTGGTTAGCATTGCAGCCTCACGGTGCCGAGGACCCGGGTTCGATCCCGGCTCTGGGTCACTGTCCGTGTGGAGTTTGCACATTCCCCCCATGTTTGCGTGGGTTTCACCCCCACAACCCAAAGATATGCAGGATAGGTGGATTGGCCACGCTAACATAGAACATAGAACAGTACAGCACAGAACAGGCCCTTCGGCCCTCGATGTTGTGCCGAGCCATGATCACCCTACTCAAACCCACGTATCCACCCTATACCCGTAACCCAACAACCCCCCCCCCCCTTTTTTTTATTGTTTTTTTTTATATAAAATTTAGATTAGCCAATTATTTTTTCCAATTAAGGGGCAATTTAGCGTGGCCAATCCACCTACTCTGCACATTTTTTTTTTTGGGTTGTGGGGGCGAAACCCACGCAGACACGGGGAGAATGTGCAAACTCCACACGGACAGTGACCCAGAGCCGGGATCGAACCTGGGACCTCAGCGCCGTGAGGCGGTTGTGCTAACCACTAGGCCACCGTGCTGCCCACCTTAACCTTACTTTTTTTAGGACACTACGGGCAATTTAGCATGGCCAATCCACCTAACCCGCACATCCCGAATTGCCCCTTAATTGGAAAAAAAGAATGGGTTTCCTCCGGGGGCTCCGGTTTCCTCCCACAGTCCAAAGATGCGCGGGTTAGGTGGATTGGCCATGCTAAATTGCCCCTTAGTGTCCAAAGATATGGGGCGCAATTCTCCGCACTCCCGACGGTGCGGAGAATAGCGTGGCTCGTAAAATTTTACGGCCACGCTGGCCCGACGCCCTCCCGCTAGTCTCCCCCCCCCCCACGCCCGACTCCCGATACGAATCGCTGCCGCCGTTTTTTTACAGCCGGCAGCGATTCTCAGCTGATGGATGGGCCGAGTTCCCAGCCCTTTACGGCTGTTTTTACGAACGGCAAGCACACCTGGTCTGGCCGTTCGTAAAAACGGCCGTAAAGTGCCGATTTTTAAAACCATGGCACCGATTGGCACGGCAGTACCACGGCCGTGCCAAGGGTGCCATGGGCCAGCGATCGGTGCCCACCGATCGCGGGCAGCGGGTCCGATTCCCGCGCACTATTTGTCCTTCCGCCGTCCCGCTGTATCCATTCGCGGGGCGGCTGAGGGGCATCCCGGCCCGTGCATGCGCGGGTTTCGCGCAAATGCGCGATGACGTCATCCGCGCAGCGCGGGTTGGAGTCTTCCAATCCGCGCATGCGCGGCTGACGTCATGTGACGCGTCAGCCGGCGCAAACTCTGGCAAGCGGGCTTAACGAAATTCGTTAAGCCCGCGATGCCGGAGTTCATGGCCGCGGCATACTAGCCCCGACCGGGGACCAGAATCGGTTCCCGGTCGGGGAGAGGGAGGCTGGCGTCAAACCCACCCGGATTTGACGCCAGCCTTACGATTTCTCCCCATATGGGAGAATCGCGCCCATGCAGTTTGAGAGGGGTTACGGGGATAGGATGGGGGAGTGGGTCGAGGTAGGACACTCGAGGGGTGGGTGGAGACCCGATGTGCAGAATGGTCTCCTTCTGCACTGCAGGGGTTCTATGACTGGATGTCTCACCTCGTGGGGGATTCTGGATGAAGGGGGATACGGATTGAAAATCAGTGGTCTCCCACTGAAGACAGTGACGAGGAATAATTTGTTCTCTGTGAGGGATGTTGTTCTTTGGATTTATTCCCTACCCCAGTGAGCGATGGAGACGGAGCTAATAGCAAAATACATGCTGGAAATCTGAAATCTAAATAGAAAATGCTGGAAAATCTCAGCAGGTCTGGCAGTGTCTGTGGAGAGAGTGATGCGCGATCAATAGCCACAGAAACGAAAGAGTAGTCCGAATTGAAGGCTTTAGACTAAAGTTTTTAACTAATGTGGCAGGGGGATGGGAACCAGATTAGGAAGTTAGAGGTCAGTAAAGAAGCAGCAACTAAAGCCGGTAAGGTCTGAGACAATAAACTCCATGTGACTAAGGGGAAGAGTCGACAGGGAAGAGATGATGAACGCAAAGGGACAGGTGGCCTGAGGTGCATTTGTTTTAATGCGAGAAGTGTAGCAGGTAAGGCAGATGAATTTAGGGCTTCGATTAGTACCTGGGAATATGATGCTATTGGTATTACTGAGACTTGGTTGAGGGAAGGGCAGGACTGGCAACTGAATATTCCAGGGTATAGATGCTTCAGGAGGGATAGAGAGGGAGGTAGAAGGAGGGGAGGAGTTGCATTACTCGTTAGAGATGATGTCACAAGGAGGGTACGATAGAGGATTCGAGCACTGAGGCAATATGGGTGGAGCTGAGAAATAGGAAGGGTGCAGTAACATTGTTGGAACTTTACTATAGGCCTCCCAAAAGTGAGCGTGAAGTAGAGGGTCAAATGGAAGTAGACCTTGGAAAATAGGAGACAGGTTTAGATAAAGGATCTGGATCTGGATCGGCACAGGCTGGGAGGGCCGAAGGGCCTGTTCCTGTGCTGTAATTCTCTTTGTTCTTTAATCTACAATATGTTTCCCCAGCAGCTTGAGTACAGAAAGAACGATGGCTGCTGGGAAACACAGGTTCTTATACCCCGCCTCCTTGGGCGGAGCTACCTTCGTCTTGACCAATGAGAACGCAACGCTTGGGCCAATGAGCAGCGAGCTTTCTCCACCAATAGCAGCTCACACTCCCAGGTACCGTAGTACCTCTAGTCATACTACCACAGAGAGAAACAGAGTTAGTGTTCCGAGTCTGATTGTACTTTGAAATGTTAATCCTGTTTCTCTCTCCATAGATGCTGCCAGACCTGCCGATTGTTTCCAACATTTTCAGCTCTTTTGAAAGTGGAGCGTGGAGTCCGAGCGGGTCGTTGAATATATTCGAGGTCGAAGTAGGCAGAATTTTCACCTATCAGGGACGAGTAAAGGATTATGGAGGCAGGCAGGAAAATGGAGGAAAGGATCGACTTTGATCTCATTGAATGGTGGAACAGGTTTTTAAACAAATTGATAGTATTGCCCGGTTAAAGGGCAACCCGACTTACATTGTTGGAAGAAATCGGTGGGGGGCACTGGTTGTCTTTGAGCGCACATAAATAGGGGACGGCCAGGATTGAGTCGGAGGAGAGCTGGGAGACTGGAAACGTCAACAAACTGTCTGAACAAAGTAGGTCTCGGCCTGCTGATTTCAGCTTCACCAATCTGCTTGGTCCTATTAATATTCGAGGAATGTTTATTCATTGCATGGTAATGACATATCCCACGTTGATTAACAGCCATTAAATATTAGTTTCTATTTATTACATAGCCGCCGCAGTTTCTAAACTCTAAAGGGGGTGAACACAGCCAATAAAACATCTTTGAAAGCCCAACTAGCTCCTCCCCCCCAACCTTCTACACCTCCCACCGCTCTGTGCAGCGCAGCCTGCCGCTCCGAACATTGTCAGCTCCGCCAGATCGTCTACTGCACTTTATTCCTTGTCTTCTTCCTCCCTTGTTTCTTCTTCTTTTTGGGTCTCCGTTGGCTCCGATCGCTTTCCGGGCCCGCTTTAGCCACCGCACGTCCTGCCTCCTCGGGAAGGCTACCTTTGCAGTTCTTGAAGGGGGCATCTTCCACGCTCAGCCCCGTGACGTTTCCCGGGAGGTCGCACACAGCCGTGACCTTTAGATTGGTGTTTTCAATCCACCTTTCAAAGATAAAGCTTGTCAATGAAAGAAAATCACCACTTCACGTAACGGTACACCCCTCCCGCACGCAACGGGGGGACTAGAAAATAATGACTTTTGTCACGTGAGAGTACCTTTAAGAAATGGGTCTTTTTCAGTGATGTCAGAGAGTGGGTGGAGCTGGGCTGTCAGCCAGCTTTTTACTTTCGTTTTAGGCTGTTTGCTGCAGGGGTGGGTTTTAGTTTCGTTTTCAGTGTTGGAGCTGAAGCCAGACCGAGCGGGTGTACTGCTGATCTCTCTGCCATGAAAAGACTATCTCTTGATCATTTGGTGAATTCAGAATTATAAATGTTTTCAGTAAGTGACTCTAACCTGATGTGCTTCTGATAAAGGTTTTGTTTTTAAATCGGATGGATGTTAAAAAGGAAAGCTTAAAGGTTTACTTAGTGTTGTATTCTTTGGGGGGTGCATTTGAATTGATGGTTGCTAAGATGTTCATTGTATGTTTTAAAAAGGTTAACTTGAGTTCATATAGATATCATAGAATGTACAGTGCAGAAGGAGGCCATTCGGCCCATCGAGTCTGCACCGGCTCTTGGAAAGAGCACCCTACCCAAGGTCAACACCTCCACCCTATCCCCATAACCCAGTAACCCCACCCAACACTAAGGGCAATTTTGGACACTAAGGGCAATTTATCACGGCCAATCCACCTAACCTGCACATCTTTGGACTGTGGGAGGAAACCGGAGCACCTGGAGGAAACCCACGCAGACACGGGGAGGACGTGCAGACTCCGCACAGACAGCGACCCAGCCGGGAATCGAACCTGGGACCCTGGAGCTGTGAAGCAATTGTGCTGTCCACAAAGCTACCATGCTGCCCTTAGAATAGAATATTCATAGAATAAACATTGTTTTGCTTTAAAAAGTACTTTTAGATTTCTGCTGTACCACACCTGTAGAGTGGGCCGTGTGCTCCCCATCCCACAATCTAGTAAAAGTTATGGGTCAGGTGAACTCCATGATACACTTTGGGATTCTCTAAACCCTGGCCCATAACACTTTAAAAAACAAATCACGGGCGGCATGGTGGTACAGTGGTCAGCATTGCTGCCTACGGCGCTGAGGACCCGGGTTTGAATCCCGGCCCTGGGTCACTGTCCGTGTGGAGTTTGCACATTCTCCCTGTGTCTGTGTGGGTTTCACCCCCACAACCCAAAGATGTGCAGGATAGGTGGATTGGCTACGCTAAATTGCCCCTTAATTGGAAAAAATAATTGGGTATTCTAAATTTATAAAAAACAAAAAAAACAAATCACTGATGGGGTGTGAGCATTGCTGGTAAGGCCAGTATTTTTTGTCCATCCCTAATTATCTTTGTACTGAGTGGCTTGCATGCCCTTGTCAGAGGACCATAAAGAGTCAGTCACAAGGGCAGCATGGTGGCATAGTGGTTAGCCCTGCTGCCTCACGGCGCTGAGGTCCCAGGTTCAATCCCGGCTCTGGGTCACTGTCCGTGTGGAGTTTGCACATTCACCCCGTGTCTGCGTGGGTTTCGCCCCCACAACCCAAAGATGTGCAGAGTAGGTGGATTGGTCACGCTAAACTGCCCCTTTTTAAAAAAAATTTAGAGCAGCCAATTCTTTTTCACGATTTCTTTTTTTTAAAATTTAGAGTACCCAATTATTTTTTCCAATTAAGGGGCAATTTAGCATGGCCAATCCACCTAGCCTGCACATCTTTGGGTTGTGGGGGTGAAACCCACGCAGACACGGGGAGAATGTGCAAACTCCACACGGACAGTGACCCAGAGCCGGGATCGAACCTGGGACCTCAGCGCCGTGAGGCGGTTGTGCTAACCACTAGGCCACCGTGCTGCCCTTCTTTTTCACAATTAAGGTGCAATTTAACGTGGCCAATTTACCTAACCTGCACAAATGTTTCTGCTGGGTGAGACCCACACAGACACGGGGAGAATGTGTCAACTCCACACGGACAGTGACCCAGAGCCAGGATCGAACCGGGTCGGTAAATTGGCCCCTTAAGTGGAAACAAATGAATTGGGTACTCTAAATTTAATTTTAAAAAGAAAGAGGTGCCTGTAAAGTGGTGACTCACTGGGAAAGAGAGTTTAGGGCCTGTAATGAGTTCTCACAATCAGTAATGTGACACTGCCTCAGTATCAGGGAGATCTTCTCCCTGCTGATCTGTGAATAATGCCAGGGAACGTTTATAACCCATGAAGAGGGCAAACCAGACCCTCTCCTCCAAAAAGACGGCACCTGGAACCATGCCATGGGGCTGGATCCAAACCCACAACCATCTGAGCCACAGGGAGTGCGGTGAGTTACACCACTCACTCAGTGAGTTAGCTCACTCAGCTAAATCGCTGGCTTTTAAAGCAGACCAAGCAGGCCAGCAGCACGGTTCGATTCCCGTACCAGCCTCCCCGGACAGGGGAATGTGGCGACTAGGGGCTTTTCACAGTAACTTCATTGAAGCCTACTCGTGACAATAAGCGATTTTCATTTTTTTTCTTTTTTTCATTCATGTTTGATATAACAAACTACCCAAAATACTTCTCACGAAGAAAGGAATGAAGAACTCAAAAGAACAGTACAGCACAGGAACAGGCCCTTCGGCCCTCCAAGCCTGTGCCGACCATGCTGCCCGCCTAACTTAAAACCTTCTACACTTAAAACCTTCTATTCCCATCCTATTCATAGAATTTACAATACAGAAGGAAGCCACTCGGCCCATCGAGTCTGCACCTGCCCTTGGAAAAAGCACCCTACCTAAGCCCACACCTCCACCCTCTCCCCGTAACCCAAAAACCCCACCTAATTTTTTTGGACACTAAACGCAATTTATCATGGCTAATCCACCTAACCCGCACATCTTTGGACTGTGGGAGGAAACCGGAGCACCCGGAGGAAACCCACGCACACACGGGGAGGACGTGCAGACTCCGCACAAACAGTGACCCGAGCTAAGAATTAAACCTGGGACACTGGAGCTGTGAAGCAATAGTGCTAACCACTATGCTGCCGTGCCCCCCCCCCCCCAACTCATGTATGTGTCAAGATGCCCCTTAAATGTCACTATCGTCCCTGCTTCCACCACCTCCTCCGGCAGCGAGTTCCAGGCACCCACTACCCTCTGTGTAAAAAAACTTGCCTCGTACATCTCCTCTAAACGAGAACTGGGAGGAACTGGACGGTTAATCAGGGGCTGGGTTAAAGAAATGGGTTTTGAGGCTGTTGAGGGAGATGTTGGCAGGCAGCATCTATCCTGATTGTCAGAGGGGTGTTGGGAAATCTCCAAAAGGAATGGGTATTAACTAAACAGCAGACTAAGGAGAGGAGATTGGAATGCAAGAGTTACGGAGAAGTTCCAGGAACAGAACGGGAGCACAAAAGATCCCATAAAATAAATGAAATTGTACAAAGGCACGGAGACTACGTGAAACTTGTATAAAGTACTGATTCAGTCTCGACTGCAGTATTGTGTCCAGTTCTGGGCTCCACACTTTAGGAAAGATGTTGAGATGAATTTAAGAAATGCAATTTCATTGCAGTGTTAATGTAAGCCTACTTGTGACAATAAAGGTTAGTATTATTATATATATTGTTTTATATATCTGCTGCAGGGATACATTTTTAAACTCCTGGCTTAAAGAACAGACAAACTTGGCGGCAGCAAAAAGGTGCAATTAAGATGTTGTAAAAGGTGAGATCATCATTTGTTTGCCAAGCGATGTTTCTGTTTACAAGGAGAGGCCTAATAGGATTTTGTCATGATTTAGAACATAGAACAGTACAGCACAGAACAGGCCCTTCGGCCCTCGATGTTGTGCCGAGCCATGATCACCCTACTCAAACCCACGTATCCACCCTATACCCGTAACCCAACAACCCCCCCCCCCCCCAACCCCAACCTTACTTTTTAGGACACTACGGGCAATTTAACATGGCCAATCCACCTAACCCGCACATCTTTGGACTGTGGGAGGAAACCGGAGGAAACCCACGCACACACGGGGAGGACGTGCAGACTCCGCACAGACAGTGACCCAGCCGGGAATCGAACCTGGGACCCTGGAGCTGTGAAGCATTTGTGCTAACCACCATGCTACTGTGCTGGCTCTTCTGGGGATTCCCTGGGGAGTAGATAATTCAAGACATTGTGCTGAGGCTTAAGTAAGTAAGTAAGTCTTGGAATTTGAGTGGAATCAAGATGAAGTCATTAATGGGAGCAGCCAGGTTTGTAGCAAGCTATATTAGTTTAGTTTAGTTTTCTGGAACTTGTGAGCTGAACAACAGCTTTTGTGAAAGGCTGTTAGATTCAGCACAAATCTGACAGTCAGTGATCTGCAGACTTCCTTGTGTCTCATGAGTCTCACCACGACAATCCAAAAGGATCTGCCGGGTGGGTGAATTGGCCACACTAAATTGCCCCTTAATTGGAAAAAAATAGAATGGTTACTCTAAATTTTAAAAAAGGGATCTGCAGGTGATTACTGAAATGATCCCTCTCTCTCTTCAAGCAGCCTTTCAAAGATGGGGCTGGTTTAGCACACTGGGCTAAATCGCTGGCTTTTACAGCAGACTAAGGCAGGCCAGCAGCACGGTTCAATTCCCGTACCAGCCTCCCCGGACAGGCGCCGGAATGTGGCGACTAGGGGCTTTTCACAGTAACTTAATTGAAGCTATCCTGTGTTTGCTAACTTTATTTCAAAGTGGATTTTGACCTGTGCTGGGTTTTGCTTGATTGGAGATACAGAAGCAGTTAGGAGTTAAAGTGTTTCATTTTATTGTTAAGCATTGTTCAACTGGTAATTCTAAGCTTTGTTTTATGATGTTAAAGTTAGTTCAATACTGTGTTAATAACATTTATTTAATACACCTGGGGCGGGATTCTCTCATCCCGCGGCAGAACGTTGATGCCGTCATAAACGCCGTCGCGATTTCTGACGGCGTGAACGGGCCGCTCTGAGGAGCGATTCAGGCCCGCACATGGGGCCAGCACGGGCGAGGCGAGTAGCGCAGGGTGCATGGCGCCAGACCGTCGTCGGATACATGGGAGGCGTCAATGACGGGGCGCTACGGCGCCTAAAGGTGCGCGCACAGTCCCGGCACCCGCAAGATGGACACCGCCCACCGTACCACCCCGAGGTTCAGGGACCACGACCGCGACACGCTGCTGGACGAGGTCGAGGAGGGGAGGGCGCTCCTGTGCCCCAGACGGGGACACCGCCACCCGAGCAGCACTGGAGGGAGGTGGGCATCGCCGTCAGCGCAGTGGGGCACACCCCACGGACCGGCCAACAATGCCGCAAGAAGATGTACGGCCTAACCAGGGCAGCCAGGGTGATTACACTGAGACGTGCCCCTGGCACGACCCCCAACCCCTACCACCCACACATCTGAGAGTGGCTCCCATTCCCCCCATGCAGGCACCCAGGTGAGCTGCCTTAGCCGGGTGCCCCGTGTTCCCATGCCATCATCTAGCCAACAGCTGCCCAGCATGCGGCGGACCGTCTAACTCTGATGCATTCGCCCCCCCCCCCCCCCCCCCCAGGATAAGATCGCCCACAACCACAAGGAGCAGGAGAGAAGGGGAGGGAGTCCCTCCGTACTGCACCCCCTCACGGTCCACGAGCGGAGGGCACTGGACCGCATTGGCACAGCAAAGGGCCGGGAGGTTGCACCTGGCCAGATCAGAGGAGGACCAGCAAGTGAGACACCCCTGCCTGGCTCCACCCCCTCACCCCATCCCCCCCCACTCCACCCCCTCACCCCATCCCCCCCACTCCACCCCCTCACCCCATTCCCCCCACTCCACCCCTCACCCCATTCCCCCCTCCACCCCCTCACCCCACCCCCCCACTCCAACCCCCCACCCCATCCCCCCACTCCACCCCGTCACCCCATTCCCCCCACTCCACCCCCTCACCCCATCCCCCCATTCCTCCCCCTCACCCCATCCCCCCACTCCACCCCCTCACCCCATTCCCCCCCCACTCCACCCCCTCACCCCATCCCCCCACTCCACCCCATTCCCCCATCCCCCCCACTCCACCCCCTCACCCCATCCCCCCCCACTCCACCCCCTCACCCCATCCCCCCACTCCACCCCCTCACCACATTCCCCCCCACTCCACCCCCTCACCCCATCCCCCCACTCCACCCCGTCACCCCATTCCCCCCATCCCCCCCACTCCACCCCATTCCCCCCATCCCCCCCACTCCACCCCCTCACCCCATCCCCCCCACTCCACCCCCTCACCCCATCCCCCCACTCCACCCCGTCACCCCATTCCCCCCACTCCACCCCCTCACCCCATCCCCCCCATTCCTCCCCCTCACCCCATCCCCCCACTCCTCCCCATTCCCCCCATCCCCCCCACTCCACCCCCTCACCCCATCCCCCCACTCCACCCCCTCACCACATTCCCCCCACTCCACCCCCTCACCCCATCCCCCCACTCCACCCCCTCACCCCATTCCCCCCATCCCCCCACTCCACCTCCTCACCGCATCCCCCCACTCCACCCCCTCACCCCATTCCCCCCCACTCCTCCCCCTCACCCCATTCCCCCCCACTCCTCCCCCTCACCCCATTCCCCCCATCCCCCCCAATCCACCTCCTCACCCCATCCCCCCACTCCTCCCCCTCACCCAATTCCCCCCCACTCCACCCCCTCACCCCATTTCACACAATCCACCCCCTGGTGCAGCGCATCTTGTAGACGGTACACATGGCTGCCACTGTTCGTCAGTGGGGGGGGGGTTTGAATGTTTGTGGAAGGGGGAGCAATCAAGCGGGGCTGCTTTGTCCTGGATGGTGCTGAGCTTCTTGAGTGTTGTTGGAGCTGCGCTCATCCAGGCAAGTGGAGAGTATTCCATCACACTCCTGACCTGTGCCTTGTAGATGGTGGACAGGCTTTGGGGGGGTCAGGAGACGAGTTACTCAGCATGGGATTTGTAGCCTTTGAACTGCTCTGGTAGCCACAGTATTAATGTGGCTGGGTCCAGTTCAGTTTCTGATCAATGGTGAACCCCCAGGATGTTGATAGTGGGGGATTCAGAGATGGTAATGCCATTGAATGTCAAGGGGCGGTGGTTAGATCCTCTCTTGTGGGAGATGGTCATTGCCTCACACTCGTGTGGCGCGAATGTATGAAATCCATGCTTTCCTTCTGGAGAAATCGTCTGGCTGGTTTGATGATGATGAAACCTGGATGCTAACTATGGCTTACCTTGCAGACATGCGGAGCTAAGCCGCACGTTCGGCAGCTCCCGCCAGGAACGGACTTTTGGGCTCTTTTAAGGGCCCCCAGCGGTACTTGCTCGACGGTTCCCGACGTGGGAAGGTGTCTGCAGCGGATCCCCAGTGTTCTATGGTCTGGACCAGGAGTGGGGCCAGCAAAATAGCGGTGGAAGAGAATCAAGATGGCGGCTGGCGGAGGCCTCGAGGAATGGAGGCAGTGGGCGCAGGAGCAGCAGGAGACTCTCCAGCGATGTTTTCAGGAGCTAAAAGTGGAGCTGCTAGACTCGCTGAAGGCTAATACGGACAAGCTGCTGGCGACGCAGGCAGCCCAGGGGCTGGAGATCCGGGAGCTCCCACAACAAGCCTCCGAAAGAGAGGATGAGGCCGCGGCCCTCGCGGTAAAGGTGGAGATGCACGAGGCGCTCCATAAGAAGTGGCAGGAGCGGTTCGAGGAGATGGAGAACCGGTCGAGGTGGAAAGATTTGCGGATCCTGGGCCTCACGGAGGGGCTGGAGGGGTCAGACCCGGGGGCCTATGTGGTCGTTTTGCTGAACTCGCTGATGGGAGCTGGGTCCTTCCAGGGGCCCCTGGAGCTGGAGGGGGCCCACAGAATACTGGCCAGGAGGCCCAAGCCGAATGAGCCGCCACGGGCGGTGCTGGTGCAGTTCTACCAGTTCGCTGACCGAGAGTGTGTGCTTAGGTGGGCCAAGAAGGAGAACACGGTAGTGCGGATCTACCAGGACTGGAGTGCGGAGGTGGCTAAGCGGAGGGTTGGGTACAACCGGACGAAGGCGGTGCTCCACAGAAAGAGTGTGAAGTTTGGCATGTTACAGCCGGCGCGTCTGTGGGTCACCTACAAGGACCGGCACTTTTATTTTGAGTCCCCGGAGGAGGCGTGGGCCTTTGTGCAGGCCGAGAAATTGGACTCTGACTGAGGGTCGGGGGTTTGTAAATAACTATGTTAACTTTTGGTGGGAAGGGTCTCTGTTTTACGCTGTTTTATGCTGTTTTAAGCTGGTTGTGTGTTGTTTCTAGGGTGGGTGGGGTGCTGTCTTGTTTGCGTGGGCAGGGTCGGGCAGTGGGAAAGCGCGGGCTTTTCTTCTGTTTCCTGTGCTGAGGGTGGATGGGGTCGGAGCTGAGAAGCGCGGGCTTTTTTCCCCGCGCGGGAGGGGGAGGAGGAGGGTCTGCTGATGGGTCTGGGGAGGAGGAGTAGCCCCACGTTTGGGGGGGGGCGTCGGAGATGTGGCGGGAGTCGCCGGGGTCAGCAGAAGTTAGCTGGCTCACGGGAGTGCTACGGAGGGAGTAACGCGGCTGGGAGGGGTCCTAGCCTGGGGGGGATGGGGGGTACCAGGTTGCTGCTGAAATAGCCAGGAAGGAGCTGGAGTATGCAGGGGGGGCTGGGGTGGGGGTTTGCATGGGGGCCGAGCGGGGGGCGCTGGCCTGGGGCGGGCAGGGGACGGGTTATGGCTAGTCGGCAGGGGAGGGGGGCCAGGGAGCCCTCTGATCCGGCTGATAACTTGGAATGTGAGGGGGCTGAATGTGCCGGTCAAACGGGCCCGGGTGTTTACGCACCTGAAGGGGCTGAAGACGGATGTGGCCATGCTCCAGGAGACGCACCTGAAGGTGGCGGACCAGGTTAGACTGAGGAAGGGATGGGTGGGCCAGGTGTTTCATTCGGGGCTGAATGCAAAGAAAATTACAGCACAGGAACAGGCCCTTCGGCCCTCCCAGCCTGCGCCGATCCAGATCCTTTATCTAAACCTGTCCCCTATTTTCCAAGGTCTACTTCCCTCTGTTCCCCACCCGTTCATATATCTGTCCAGATGCTTCTTAAATGATGCTATCGTGCCCGCCTCTACCACCTCCGCTGGCAAAGCGTTCCAGGCACCCACCACCCTCTGCGTAAAAAACTTTCCACGCATATCTCCCTTAAACTTTCCCCCTCTCACCTTGAAATCGTGACCCCTTGTAACTGACACCCCCACTCTTGGGAAAGGGAGAGGTTGGTGGGGGAGATGGTGAGGGTGGACAGGAGATACGCGGAGGCTCTGGAGGAGGGACTGTTGGGGGAGCGACGTAACCTTCAGGCCAAGTTCGACTTGCTGACCACCAGAAAGGTGGAAGCTCAGTGGAGGAAGGCACAGGGAGCGGTGTACGAATATGGGGAGAAGGCGAGTAGGATGCTGGCACATCAGCTCCGTAAGCGAGACGCGGCCAGGGAGATTGGTGGAGTGTCGGATAGGGGAGGCAATGTGGTGCAAAGGGGGGTGGAAATCAGCGCCCGTGACATAGTCGGGGGCAAAGCCCCCCCTCCCTTGCCTCGTTAAAGGTCTTAACCAACAGGGGGCCCAGCAGGTCCGCATACATTTTGTAAAATTCCACCGGGAACCCATCCGGCCCTGGCGCCTTCCCCGACTGCATGCTGCCTATCCCTTTGACCAGCTCCTCCAGCTCAATCGGCACCCCCACCTGCCCCTCCTCCACCTTCGGAAATCTCAGCCTGTCCAAAAAGCGCCCCATTCCCCCCCTCCACTGGGGGCTCCAACCGGTACAATTCTGCATAAAAGTCCCTGAAGACCCCATTAATGTCCACATGACTGGGACGAGGATGAGTAGGTTTTTCGGGGGCGAAGACAGGTGTGCTAGGTGCTCGGGGAGCCCAGCGAACCACGCCCATATGTTCTGGGCATGCCCAGCGTTGGGGGAGTTTTGGAAGGGGGTAGCAAGGACGGTGTCGAGGGTGGTGGGATCCAGGGTCAAGCCAGGCTGGGGACTCGCAATTTTTGGGGTTGCAGTGGAGCCGGGAGTGCAGGAGGCGAAAGAGGCCGGTGTTCTGGCCTTTGCGTCCCTAGTAGCCCACCGGAGGATCTTGCTTCAATGGAAGGATGCGAGGCCCCCAAGCGTGGAGGCCTGGGTCAATGATATGGCGGGGTTCATAAAATTGGAGAGGGTGAAATTTGCCCTGAGGGGATCAGTACAGGGGTTCTTTAGGCGGTGGCAGCCTTTCCTGGACTTCCTGGCGGAACGGTAGGGAAACAGGCCGGCAGCAGCAGCAACAACCTGGGGGGGGGGGGGTTTGTTCCGGGGGAAGGGAGAAATGTGTATATGTGTTTATTGAATATGCCGGGTGTTTATCTATTTCTTTTTGTAGTTACTGGGGGGGTGGGGGGGGGGAGGTTTGGTTTTGGGGGTTATTGTGTTTTTCTTTTTGTTGTTGTTAATAGTGTTTTCTTGTTGTTATTTTCTGTTTTTGATATTTTTTGAAAATCTCAATAAAAATTATTTTTTAAAAAAATCTTTTCAATTCTAAAGGAACTGAAGCTGAAATTACAAGAGAAGGAGGAGGGTGATTGCTTTCGGCACGGTGAAGAAATAGATGCTTTCCAAAAGTCATTGAAAGTTTGGCAAGTGCGACTACAAAGCCAAAACTACTACATGTTCCCCACACTGCTGCAACACATTAAAGAAAACAGCCGGGGCAGCACAGTGACGCAGTGGGTTAGCCCTGCTGCCTCTGATCGCCGAGGTCCCAGGTTCGTTCCCAGCCCTGGGTCACTGTCCGTGAGGAGTTTGCACATTCTCCCCGTGTCTGCGTGTCAACCCAAAGATGTGCCGTGTGGGTGGATTGGCTACGCTAAATTGCCCCTTGATTGGAAAAATTAATTGGGTACTCTAAATTTATTTTTTAAAAACTTACAGCTGACTCCAAATGAAGAGGTTGAACTTCTGCGCCTCAGCTGTGACAGCATATTAAAAACACGGCACAAGTCCATGAGGTGGTCCGCATTCTGGAGTAGAGGCTCCAAGGAGTATCCAGTGCTGAGTAAAACAAGCATTTTGTTGCGCTTGCCCTTCACAACGACCCGCATGGGCGAGGTTGGAATTTCACAAAGGTGAAGACCGCACAAAGGGGCCTCACGGTAGCATGGTGGTTAGCATCAATGCTTCACAGCTCCAGGGTCCCAGGTTCGATTCCCGGCTGGGTCACTGTCTGTGTGGAGTCTGCACGTCCTCCCTGTGTGTGCGTGGGTTTCCTCCGGGTGCTCCGGTTTCCTCCCACAGTCCAAAGATGTGCGGGTTAGGTGGATTGGCCATGCTAAATTGCCCGTAGTGTAAGGTTAATGGGGGGATCGTTGGATTACGGGTATACGGGTTACGTGGGTTTAAGTAGGGTGATCATTGCTCGGCACAACATCGAGGGCCGAAGGGCCTGTTCTGTGCTGTACTGTTCTATGTTCTATGTTCTAAAGGAACCGGCTGAACTCTGCACCTGACATGCACATAGCCCTCTCCTCCAGCGAACCTGATTGGAGTGAGATCGTGAGGACTAAGCAGGTTCACCCTCACATTAAAGGTAAGAGAAAATGGTGAATTGTGGAGGTCGGCCGGCAAGGGCCCCAATAGTCGGCCGGTTGGTAAAAGTCAGCCGGGAAAATAAGTTTGAAAAACACTGGTTTAGTGAGATGGAGGAACTGAAAGAAATCAGTATTAATAGGGAAATGGTTCTTTTTTTCTTTATTCATTCATGTGGTGTGGGGGTCACTGGCTGCACCCAGCATTTATTGCATTTAAGAATAAACCACATCGCTGTGGGGTCTGGAGACACATGTCGGTCAGACCGGGTACATAGAACACAGAACAGGCCCTTCGGCCCTCAATGTTGTGCCGAGCAATGATGACCCTACTCAAACCCACGTATCCACCCTATACCCGTAACCCAACAACCCCCCCCCCCCTTAACCTTACTTTTATTAGGACACTACGGGCAATTTAGCATGGCCAATCCACCTAACCCGCACATCTTTGGGCTGTGGGAGGAAACCGGAGCACCCGGAGGAAACCCACGCACACACGGGGAGAACGTGCAGATTCCGCACACATTCTAGAATCCACTATCAAGGATTTTGTAAGAAGTCTTACAACACCAGGTTAATGTCCAACAGGTGTGTTTCAAACACGAGCTTTCGGAGCGCAGCTCCTTCCTCAGGTGAATGGCCTCGCCATTCACCTGAGGAAGGAGCAGCGCTCCGAAAGCTCGTGTTTGAATCAAACCTGTTGGACTTTAACCTGGTGTTGTCAGACTTCTTACTGTGCTCACCCCAGTCCAACGCCGGCATCTCCACATCAAGGATTTTGTAGCATCCCACTTGGAAAAAGGTGACAGGACCAGACAGAGTCGGCACGGATTTATAAAGGGGAAAGCAGACTTGACAAATCCACTGGAATTCTTTGAGGATGTAACTCGTGGAGTTTTTTTTTTTAGATTAGCCAATTATTTTTTCCAATTAAGGGGCAATTTAGCGTGGCCAATCCACCTACTCTGCACATTTTTGGGTTGTGGGGGTGAAACCCACGCAGACACGGGGAGAATGTGCAAACTCCACACGGACAGTGACCCAGAGCCGGGGATCGAACCTGGGACCTCAGCGCCGTGAGGCGGTTGTGCTAACCACTAGGCCACCGTGCTGCCCTCCTCATGGAGTTGAGGAGGGGGAGACAGTGGATGTGATTCATTTGGCTTTTGACAAGGTGCGCATAAGAAATTATCGTGTAAAATGGGATTGAGGGTAATGTATTGTAGGTGGATAGAAAACTGGTTGGCAGAGAGGAAACAAAGAGTAATAATTAATGGGTTGTTTTCCAAGGGACAGACGGTGACTGGTGGGGTATCACAGGGATTAATGCTGGGACCCCAGCTATCCACAATGTATATTAATAATTTAGACGACGGAACTTAATATAATATATGGGGAGGATGCAGAGATGCTTCAGTGTGAATTGGACAAGTTGAGAGAAATGTATGACAGATGCAGTACAATTTGAATGAGTGCGAGGTTATCCACTTTGGTAGCAAACACATGAAGGCAGATTGTTATCTGAATGGCTATAAATTGAGAGAGAGAAATGTGCAGCGAGACTTGGGTGTCCTCCTAAACCAGTCACTGAAGGTAAACATGCAGGTGCAGCAGGCGGTAAAGAAGGCAAATAGTATGTTGGCCTTCACAGCGAGTGGTCTCAAGTAGAGGAGCAGGGATGTGTTGCTGCAATTATACGGGGCCTTGGTGAGGCCACACCTGGAATGTTGTACGCAGTTTTAGTCTCCTTCTCTGAGGAAGGATGTTGTTGCTATGTGATGGAACCATCAATTCACCAGACACGTGTTTCCGATATGAATCTAGGCTTTAATCGACTTACTTCAGAGCCAGCCTGTTACCCGTTGATGAACTCTTAGTGAACTCAAGGCTGACTCTGGACAAGGGTATTTAATTTATACAGCTGCACTAGGGGGAGGCGTCGTGGGCAGAGCCAAGGGTGGAGCCCAGTACACGTTCCTGCGTACTCCCAGCGTTACTCCCCCTAGTGGTAGGATAGCGCTACTGCGCTTCCAAAGATAGTGAGAATTATCATATATGCATCTATATATTACATTCACCACACTATGGAGCCATTCAGCCCCTCTAGCCTGCTCCGCCATTCAATCAGGTCATGGCAGATCTGGTTGTGGCCTTAACTCCACTTTCCTGTAACCCTTGACAATCAAAAATCTGTTTAACTCGGCCTTGAATAAATTCAGTGACCCACATCCCCACTGCTCTCTGGGAATGAGAATTCCACAGACTTAACAACAATCTGAGAGAAAATAATTCTCCTCATCCTCACCTTAAACAATAGAGTGGGCTTTTTATTCTTAAACTGTGTCTCCTAGTCAGGCTCCTTCCCACTGGGGGAAACATCCCCCCTGGTATTTGGTTTGTCAAAATCCCTCAGGATCCTATATCTCAATTTAGAATCTCTTCAGTGGAGAAGGAGGCCATTCGGCCCATCGAGTCTGCACTGGCTCTTTGAAAGAGCAGCCTACCTAGGCCCAAACCCCACACTATCCCCATGACCACACCTAGGGGCAATTTATCACGGCCAATGCACCCAACCTTCCCATCTTTGGACTGTGGGAGGAAACCGGAGCACCCGGAGGAAACCCACGCACACACGGGGAGAACGTGCAGGCTCCACACAGACATTCACCCGAGGTCAGAATTGAACCGGGGATCCCTGACGCTGTGAGGCAGCAGTGCTAACCACCGTGCCACCCCGCTGCTCACGGTTGCTTCTAAACTCCAAAGGGTACTGGCCCAAACCTTCTTCTTCAGATAAGCCCCCACCTCCCAGGAGTGAGTCGAGTGAAGCATCTCTGGACAAATGCAAGAACACCAAATTTCAAAATATCACAACAATTTACACTGCAGGAGAGAAGGACAGGTGTGCAAGTCAGCTCTGATTGGCCGAGGTGTTGCCATGGAGAAAGCAACATGGAACTTTCGGCTCGACTAGCTCAGGATTTATCTCAGAACGCACCTGAGAAGAGGGCCTAATTGCGCAGTCCGTTAAACCTTAGTTCGTAATTGAGTGTGGGGTTTGGTAACTTTCTAAGATGCAAACCACAATCATAGAACATAGAACATATAACAGTACAGCACAGAACAGGCCCTTCGGCCCTCGATGTTGTGCCGAGCCATGATCACCCTACTCAAACCCACGTATCCACCCTATACCCGTAACCCAACAACACCCCCCTTAACCTTACTTTTTAGTACACTACGGGCAATTTAGCATGGCCAATTCACCTAACCCGCGCATCTTTGGACTGTGGGAGGAAACCGGAGCACCCGGAGGAAACCCACGCAGACACGGGGAGGACGTGCAGACTCCACACAGACAGTGACCCAGCCGGGAATCGAACCTGGGACCCTGGAGCTGTGAAGCATTTATGCTAACCACCATGCTACCGTGCTGTTCCTTATTACTAGTAATAAGGTTAACAAGATCTAACTACAGTGACTAAACATAACTCCACTAACCATTTGAACTAATCTGATGCTCCTGATCTGATCACAGTACACCCAAAAGAGAGAGAGAGACCCAATGTGGTTGCCTTTATACCCCTGTTGGTCTGGCCCAATCAGTAATCACAAAGCAGTTCCGGACACTGGTTAAGAGGTACCTACCTGCGGAGGTGAAGGAGTGGGCAGTCACAGTTCCAGGGATTGTTGGATAGATCGATGATGTGAAGGTTTGTGAACTTTTTCAGTTTGGGAACGTAGCTCAACTTGTTATTCTCCAAGTAGAGGCTCTCTAACCTTGCACCCAGTCCATCAAAGGCCCCTTCAAAGATCTGCAGTGAGAAATCGCAACCCAATATTACAACAGCAGGCAACTTTTGTTCTTTCTTGGGATTGGGAGGGGGGGGGGGGGGGGGGGGTTTACCATTGACCAGAAGCTGAACTGGTCAAATAAACATTGTGGCTACCAGGCCAGAGAGATGATAATGGCAAATGGAATGGGAAAATGGAAAGACTTTCTGTGAATGTGCAAGTGAGACAGTTCACATCATCTTAGGGAAGTGTATAAGACTATCATGATTCTAAAACTTGGGGGAGGAGGGGTGAGGGGGGGGGGGGGGGGGGGGGGGGAGCATAGTCTGAAAATTAAGGCCAGACCTTTCAGGAGAGATGTCAGGAAGAATTCCTGGACTCAAAGGGCGGGAGCGGTTTAGAACTCTCTCCCACACATAGCAGTCGGAGCTGGAACAGTTGTTAATTATAAATCTGAGATCGATATAAGAACTAGGAGCAGGAGTAGGCCATCTGGCCCCTCGAGCCTGCTCCGCCATTCAATTAGATCATGGCTGATCTTTTGTGGACTCAGCTCCACTTTCCGGCCCGAACACCATAACTCTTAATCCCTTTATTCTTCAAAAAACTATCTATCTCTACCTTAAAAACATGTAATGAAGGAGCCTCAACTGCTTCACTGGGCAAGGAATTCCATAGATTCACAACCCTTTGGGTGAAGAAGTTCCTCCTAAACTCAGTCCTAAATCTACTTCCCCTTATTTTGAGGCCATGCCCCCTAGTTCTGCTGTCACCTGCCAGTGGAAACAACCTGCCCGCATCTATCCTATCTATTCCCTTCATAATTTTATATGTTTCTGTAAGATCCCCCCTCATCCTTCTAAATTCCAACGAGTACAGTCCCAGTCTACTCAACCTCTCCTCGTAATCCAACCCCTTCAGCTCTGGGATTAACCTAGTGAATCTCCTCTGCACACCCTCCAGCGCCAGTACGTCCTTTCTCAAGTAAGGAGACCAAAACTGAACACAATACTCCAGGTGTGGCCTCACTAACACCGTATACAATTGCAGCATAACCTCCCTAGTCTTAAACTCCATCCCTCTAGCAATGAAGGACAAAATTCCATTTGCCTTCTTAATCACCTGTTGCACCTGTAAACCAACTTTTTGCGACTCATGCACTAGCACACCCAGGTCTCTCTGCACAGCAGCAGGTTTTACAGATTATTGTTGAGCAAAGATATTAAGGGATATGGGCCAAAAGGAGGGAGATGTAGTTCGTCAACGATCGGCCATGATCTCACTAAATGGCGGGACAGGCTCAAGGAGCTTACTGGCCTACTCCTGTTCCTATGATGGAGCTCTCTCTTGCGGCCTAGTTGAAAGGATGAAGGCTTGCTCTCGGTGTAATTATTTGTTATCTTTTGAATAAAGTTGATGTTATGCCATACCTCGGAACACCAAAAACCGTCATTAACAACACGTTAAGGGCAGCACGGTGGCCTAGTGGTTAGCACAGCTGCCTCACGGCGCCGAGGTCCCAGGTTCGAATCCCGGCTCTGGGTCACTGTCCGTGTGGAGTTTGCACATTCTCCCCGTGTCTGCGTGGGTTTCACCCCCACAACCCAAAAAAATGTGCAGGGTAGGTGGATTGGCCATGCTAAATTGCCCCTTAATTGGAAAAATTATTGGGTACTCTAAATTTAAAAAAAATAAATAAACAAATAAAAATTAACAACACGTTGGACACAAGAATGTTACAGGAAAAGGGCAGCACGTTGGCGCAGTGGTTAGCACTGCAGCCTCACGGCGCTGAGGTCCCAGGTTCGATCCCGGCTCTGGGTCACTGTCCGTGTGGAGTTTGCACGTTCTCCCCGTGTCTGTGTGGGTTTCGCCCCCACAACCCAAAGATGTGCAGGCTGGGTGGATTGGCCATGCTAAATTGCCCCTTAATTGGAAAAATGAATTGGGTACTCTAAATTTATAAAAAGAAAAAAAAAGAATATTACAGGAAATAACAACGATATTGAATATTTGCTGCAGGATTCTCTGTTGGGATCCTCGGATATCCCATTGGTTAGCTGCCAGAATGGAGGATCTCGCTGCCGACCAGGGTGCTCCGTGCAGGAAATCCCGGCTGGCAGAACAGGGTGCTCCGTGCAGGAAAACCCGGCTGGCAGAACAGGGTGCTCCGTGCAGGAAATCCCGGCTGGCAGAACAGGGTGCTCCGTGCAGGAAATCCCGGCTGGCAGAACAGGGTGCTCCGTGCAGGAAAACCCGGCTGGCAGAACAGGGTGCTCCGTGCAGGAAAACCCGGCTGGCAGAACAGGGTATCCTGCCCTTTGGTTTAATCTTTCCTAAGGAAGACGCAAGGAACGTTGGTGAAAATTGAGGTGAAGCAAGAGTCAAATGCGAGGCTCCACGTAACTAATGTCAGTGAAGAAGGAAGGAGAAAATAATGGGACTGAAATTCAGCAAAACCCCTAGACCCGATGTCCTACATCCGAGGGGTAAGATTGACCCCTACCCAACCCCCCCCCCCCCCACACCCCCACCCTTCACCCCCACCCCAGCGGCGTGTTTGTGGCCAGTGGTGGTAGCCGATGGCGGGACCTTCCTGTCCCGCCGACATCCAGGGCATTTTGTGTGGCCTGGGAATCCGCCGTGGGGCACGGTGAGGGGGGGGGTCACCTTCAGTGGGACCGGAAGATCCCACTCGCGGGACGGGCGAGACAATCCAGCCCTTGGGCCTTCAACCAGATCATTGCCAAGATACTGGATGGATTGGTTTTGATCAACCAAAATTCTCCCGATTCCGGAATGCTCCCTGTGGATTAGAAGGCAGCTAATGCAATACTATTGCTCAGGAGAGGAGAGCGAGGGGAAAACAGGGAGCAGTAGGCCAGTTAGCCTGACATAGGTGTGGAAAATGCCAGAATTTTATGACTACAGAGCATTTCGGGAATCAGAATAAGACGAGGCAGATTCAACATGGCCTTTTGAAAAGGGAAATCACGTTTGACAAATCTATTTAGAGATTTCTGATGGTGCAGCTGGGAAGGTAGATGAGGGGGAGCCAGTGGATGTACTATATTTGGATTTTCAGGTGTTGAAGACGATGGCACATGAGAAGTTGTCACTGAAGGTTCGGGCTTCGAAACGACATCTTACCTTCTCCAGACCCATGTGACCCAACCACAGGTGTTGGAGAGACCCCGCCACTGGGAGGAAGGCCCCGTCGCCGATCTGTTTGATGGGATTGTTGGACAGTCTCAACTCATCCAAAGCAGGCATTCCCGTCAGGGCAATGGTGGGGACAGCCGTCAGCTTGTTCTCATCCAAGAACAGCTTCTGAAGTTCCCCGACGGACTGCAGGGCCGTCGGGGAAATGTAGGTGATATTGTTGCCCGTCAGGTAGAGCCAGCGTATCTGCCCCGCCCCTTCCATATTGTCGTCGATCAGGCGGGGGATGGGGTTGTATTCTAAGTGAAGGGCAAAGAGATTGGGCAGCAGCTTGAAGGCTCCCTTGGGTATGAGTGACAACCTGTTGTAGTCCAAGTAGAGATACGTCAGGTCAGGCAAACCGTCAAAGATCTCTGGCTCGAGGCGCGATATCTCGTTCCCGGAGAGGTAAAGGTAAATTAACTTCTTTAGTCCCCGGAAGGCACCAGCGTGAATGTCATGAATTCTGCACTTCTGCATGTGAAGTGAAACAAGTTTTTTCAAATCTGGGAAGGCGCCTTTAGGCACTAAATAGAAGTCATTATAACGCAAGTCAAGCAGTTGAGCATCGATGGGGAAACCCTTTGGGACCTTGCGTAGACCTTTTCCTTCGCAGCTGGAGTGCTGCAAATCATGTTTGCAATCGCAGTGCTCTGGGCATGGAAGGTTTTCTTCATTATTTGTGTCTGGCTTGTTCTCCAACTTGAGCTCCTCCTCGTCTTCATAGTCTGAAGGGTGGCTTATGCACTTCAGATCAACTAGTCGCAGCGAATCCAACCGCTCGCCTCGGAACGCAGCTGGGCCGCCGCAGAACACCTCTGCCTTAGGCTTGGCCTGGCCGGCTATCCATTCCCGGAATGGCCTCATCAGGCAGTTACACTGGATTGGGTTCCCTGTCAGGTTGATCATCCTCAAGGACTCAACCCCCTCTGGGGGCTGCATGGCCTGCAGCTGGTTGTAACGCAGGTCGATAACCGTTAGCTGAGGGCTGTGGACGAAGGCGGAATGAGACACTTCCTGGAGGGCCATGTTGTCCAAAGCCAGATGCTTCAGGGAATGCACCCGGATGGACTCTTCCCCAAGGTAGGTCATAGGATTCCGGCCGAGGTCCAGTCTGGCCACTTTTTTCAACCTGGACAAGGCCTCCGTTGGCAGATATTGGAGCTCATTGTCATCCAAACTCAGTCTCTTTAGCGTCCAGAGTCCAGCCAAGGCCTCATCTGCAATATTGTTGAGCAGGTTCTTGGACAAGCGGAGGTGTTTGATTTGCTGGAGACCCTGGAAGACTAAGGGGGGCAAATAGACCAGGAGATTGCTTTCCAGATTTAAGAAGTTTAGGAACCCCAGCTGGCTGAAAGCTCCCGGTTTGATCTCCTCAATCCTGTTGTTGTCAATGATGAGTTGTTGAAGGGACATGAGGCCATCAAAGGTCTCCTGGTAGATGAATTCAATGTTATTGAAGCCGAGGTTCAGGTAGGTCAGTTGACCAAGACCACGAAAGGCACCTTCTGCAAGATGGTGAATCTTACATTTCTGTAAGTTTAAGTGAGTAAGATAGGAAATAGGCAGGAAGGCTCCATTTGGAATCATGTTGATATTGTTCCCCTTAATGTCCAGCTTCTTAGTCTCCTGCAATAGAGAAAATGCATTAATGCATAATGTTAATGCATTGTTAATATATTTTTAGTGTCAAGCATGCTTAATTTTTGCCTGGAATTGGCTTATATAATGTCATAAAACATAACATTAAAAAATAGGAGTAGCCCATTCGACCCATCGAGCCTGCTCCACCATTCAATACTATCACGGCTGATTTGGGCTTTGACTCCATTTTCACGCCCCCCGCCTCCCCCATACCCCTGAGAGACCAAAGATCTGCCCATCCCGGCCTTAAATATATTCAACAACGGAGCATCCACAATCCTCTGGGGCCGAGAGTTCCATAGATTCACAACCCTTTGGCTGAAGATATTTCACCTCATCCGGAATGAGCGACCCCGTATCCTGAGACTGCACCCCCCCCCCACCCCCCCATCCCCCCCAACCACCCCCCACCCCCCCACCCCCCCCGCACCCCCCCACCCCCCCACCCCCCCAACCACCCCCCCCACACCCCCCCCACCACCCCCCCCACCCCCCCCCCACCCCCCCCCGCACCCCCACCACCCCCCCCACCCCCCACCCACCCCCCACCCCCCCACCCCGCACCCACCCTACCCCCCCACACCCCCCCCCACCACCCCACCCCCCAACCACCCCCCCCCGCACCCCCCCACCACCCCCTGCACCCCCCCCACCACCCCCCCACCACCCTCCCCCCCCACCCCCGCACCCCCCCACCCCCGCACCCCCCCCGCACCCCCCCCGTATCTTCACGCCAGGGACCCGGGTTCGATTCTGACCTCGGGCGGAGTCTGCACATCCTCCCCGTGTCTGCGTGGGTTTCCTCCGGGTGCTCCGGTTTCCTCCCACAGTCCAAAGATGTGCGGGTTAGGTGGATTGGCCATGCTAAAATGCCCCTTAGTGTCCAAAAAGCGGTAAGTGGGGGTTACAGGGATAGGGTGGATACGTGGACTTCAGTAGGGTTCCCTTTGTAAGGGCCGGTGCAGATTTGATGGGCCAAATGGCCTCCTTCTGCACTGTAAATTCTACAATTCTATGTGCTATTAAAAAAAACTCAGAAAAGGTGTTGGAAAACACAAGAGAATTTCACAGAATTTACAGTGCAGAAGGAGGCTATTCGGCCCATCGAGTCTGCACCGGCCCTTGGAAAGAGCATCCGACTTAAACCCCACACCTCCACCCCATCCTCGTAACCCAGCAACCCCACCTAACCTTTTTGGCCACTCAGGGCCATTTATCATGGCCAATCCACCTCACCTGCACGTCTTTGGACAGACTGAATCATTCAAACAAGTCAGACAAGACTTTCAATCAACATGTTTACTAATCTGTAATGAACTCCAATTGGCTTTATTGGTTGGCCAATTGGAGTATGAGCTCCCTCAATGATAGCTCATTGAGGGGGCCCATATAATCACCTGTGTAGGCTTTGTGAGCCAGTCTTAAGTTGACTGGACTGCTAGCAGCGCTGTTTGTAGCTGCTCCTGTAATATCGTTATTGTAAATAAATATTGGTGTGGTGACGGAGCTCCTGCCTCCCGTGGATTACTACCTAATCCAATTTGATCCTTCTAAAGAAATAATACTCACTTATGATGAGTCTCCATATGGGGTTTGCGCTGTTTTGTCACCTGCAATGAATTATGGGATAGGAAGGCCCACTGACAATGTTTCACGGACCCGGATTGATGCAGATAGGGGATATTCACACATCGAGAGGGAGGGCCTAGGCGTCATCTTTGATGTCGGAAATTTTCACTCATGTGTTCATGCGAGTCACTTCACAGTCTTCACCGCAGCACGGTAGCATTGTGGATAGCACAATCGCTTCACAGCTCCAGGGTCCCAGGTTCGATTCCCGGCTGGGTCACTGTCTGTGCGGAGTCTGCACATCCTCCCCGTGTGTGCGTGGGTTTCCTCCGGGTGCTCCGGTTTCCTCCCACAGTCCAAAGATGTGCAGGTTAGGTGGATTGGCCATGATAAATTACCCTTAGTGTCCAAAATTGCCCTTAGTGTTGGGTGGGGTTACTGGGTTATGGGGATAGGGTGGAGGTGTTGACCTTGGGTAGGGTGCTCTTTCCAGGAGCCGGTGCAGACTCGATGGGCCGAATGGCCTCCTTCTGCACTGTAAATTCTATAAATTCTATAAACCTTTACTTGGGCTTTTCAAGAAAGATAAAGCAATCCACCCCAATTGTGTCTATTTGGCTTTATTATTGCCGCTTTCTAACACCAACCAGAGGCATCGCCAACGCAGGCCCAACCAGAAAATACGCCATCTCCATCAGTGCCTCAGGAAACCGTATGAAGATGTTGAGGCATCAAATCGGACACACATGTACCAGCAGAGGGAGCACTCTACTTAGGCCCACTCCCCCACCCTATCCCCCGCACATTGATCATGACCAATCTACCTAACCCGCGCATCTTTGGACTGTGGGAGGGAACCGGAGCACCCGGAGGAAACCCACGCAGACACGGGGAGAACGTGCAGACTCCACACAGACGGTCACCCAGGGTCGGAATCGAACCGGGACCCTGCCGTGGTGAGGCAGCAGTGCTAACCACCGTGCCGTGTCCTACATTCCCCCCACAAAAGAACAGGCATTACTAGGGACATGTGATTATCCTTTGATTAGGAGGAAGGGAGACAAGTTAAAGGAGAAATTATTCAACGAGGGAACAAGGCGGAGGAGTGTGGTGGTTGGGCTCGAAGAAGAGGTAGAGAGCCCTTTGTCTCTCCTGGTGACTGGATGGAGGTCCAAGGTGAAGAGGGGGCGGGAGAACGCTATGAAGATTGGTGACTTATCAAGTTGGATCCCAAACCCAAACCTTTTTTGTTTTATAAATTTAGAGTACCCAATTCATTTTTTCTAATTAAGGGTTAATTTAGCGTGGCCAATCCACCTACCCTGGGTTGTAGGGGCGAGACCCACGCAGACACGGGGGGGAATGTGCGAACCCAAACCCAATCCTGGCAGCCGGAACATCGCGCGGAGTTGGAAACCTCGATATGCGCCTTTTACCGTTCAGCCAACACAAACCTCTGGTATGGTGATGGGGACCTCTGTGAGCTCTTTCTTGATACAGGTCACCACTCGCTGAATGTTGTCGCAGATGCAGTAAAGCGGACAGGCCAGAGAACCCGCCATAAGGGTGGTAAACACAGCTCCCAGGAGCCAGTGACTGGAACGCGGTGAGAGCATCTAAAAAAAAGAGAAGCACTCCAGTTAGCTCCGGGCGTCCCAAACCTTTTCCCAGTCTGAGCCCCATTTTACTGCCTCTGAATTGGTATGACCCCCCTCCCCCCACCACCCCACACATTTAGGGGGCGTGAGAGGTGTTGAGCGGGGGTTGGTGAGATGGGGTGGTCCTCAGCAGTGGCTGGGGTTGGCAGCATCAGTATTGAATTGGGGGAAATGGTGGTGAAGTGGCTGTGTCACTGACCTCCCCTCTATCATCAGGTCAGAAGTGGGGATGTTTGGGGATGACGGCACAATGTTCAGCATCATTCGTGACTCCTCAGATACTGAGCAGTCCATGGCCAAATGTAGCAAGACCTGGACAATACCCAGGCTTGGGGCTGACAAGGGACAAGTTACATTCAGACCACACAAGCTGGCATTACCTTGGTGAATCCTGCACAATAGAATCATAGAACCGTGGGCAGCACGGTAGCATAGTGGTTAGCATCAATGCTTCACAGCTCCAGGGTCCCAGGTTCGGTTCCCGGCTGGGTCACTGTCTGTGCGGAGTCTGCACGTCCTCCCCGTGTGTGCGTGGGTTTCCTCCGGGTGCTCCGGTTTCCTCCCACAGTCCAAAGATGTGCGGGTTAGGTGGATTGGCCATGCTAAATTGCCCGTAGTGTCCTAAAAAGTAAGGTTAAGGGGGAGTTGTTGGGTTACGGGTATAGGGTGGATACGTGAGTTTGAGTAGGGTGATCATTGCTCGGCACAACATCGAGGGCCGAAGGGCCTGTTCTGTGCTGTACTGTTCTAAATTCTAAATCCCATCAGTGCAAAAGGAGGCCATTCGGTCCATCAAGTCTGCACCGACCCTTGGAAAGATAACCCGACTTAAGCCCACACCTTCAGGCAAATCCCTTAACCCAGTAACCCCACCTCACCTTTTGGACACTAAGGGCGATTTATCACGGCCAATCCACCTAACCTGCACGTCTTTGGACTGTGGGAGGAAACCGGAGCACCCGGAGGAAACCCACGCACACACGGGGAGAACGTGCAGACTCCGCACAGACAGTGACCCAGCCGGGAATCGAACCTGGGACCCGGGAGCTGTGAACGTTACTGCGGACGCTGGAATCTGAAACAAAAACAGAAAATGCTGGACAATCTCAGCAGGTCTGACAGCGCCTGTGGAGAGAGAGAGAAGGGAGCTAACGTTTCGAGTCTGGACAACTTTGACAAAGAGTCATCCTAAACTGGCAACGTGAGCTCCCTTTTATCTCCACAGATGATGTCAGGCCTGCTGAGGTTGTCCAGTATTTTCTGTTTTTGTCCCTGGAGCTGTGATCATTGATCAGAAATTGAACTGGACGAGCCATGTTAATACTGTGGCTACCAGAGCAGGTCAAAGACTAGGAATCCTACGGCGAGCAATAAGGCACAAGTTAGGAGTGTGATGGACTCTCCACTTGCCTGGATGAGCGCAGCTCCCAACAACACTCAAGAAGCTCAACACCATCCAGGACAAAGCAGCCCCGCTTGATTGGCACCCCTTCCATAAACATTCACTCCCTCCACCACCGACGTAGCAGCCGTGTGTACCATCTACAAGATGCACGGCTGGAACTCACCAAGGCTCCTTAGGCTCCCACAGACCAAAGATGTGCGGGTTAGGTGGATTGGCCATGCTAAATTGCCCGTAGTGTCCTAATAAAAGTAAGGTTTGGGGGGGGGTTGTTGGGTTACTGGTATAGGGTGGATACGTGGGTTTGAGTAGGGTGATCATGGCTCAGCACAACATTGAGGGCCGAAGGGCCTGTTCTGTGCTGTACTGTTCTATGTTCTATGTTCTAGGCAGCACCTTCCAAACCCACGACCTCTACCATCTAGAAGGACAAGGGCAGCAGATACCTGGGAACCCCACCACCTGGAGGTTCCCCTCCAAGTCACTCACCACCCCGACTGGGAAATATATCGGCCGTTCCTTCACTGTCGCCGGGGCAAAACCCTGGAACTCCCTCCCTAACAGCACAGTGGGTGTACCTACACCTCAGGGACAGCAGCGGGTTCGAGAAGGCAGCTCACCCACCACCGTCTGAAGGGCGACTAGGGATGGGCAATAAATGCTGGGCCCAGCCAGTGACTCCCACATCCTCCCCGTGTGTGCGTGGGTTTCCTCCGGGTGCTCCGGTTTCCTCCCACAGTCCAAAGATGTGCGGGTTAGGTGGATTGGCCATGCTAAATTGCCCGTAGTGTCCTACAAAAATAAGGTTAATGGGGGGGTTGTTGGGTTACGGGTATAGGGTGGATACGTGGGTCTGAGTAGGGTGATCATGGCTCGGCACAACATCGAGGGCCGAAGGGCCTGTTCTGTGCTGTACTGTTCTATGTTCTATGTTCTATCCCGTAAAGTCCCCTGGGATTGTCCAGACGAAGGTCACAGGAAACAGATGCACTTGAAAACGTTCACAAAGCTCTCAGCCGGAGTGCAGTGGGTAACTCTTCCCTTTGAAGGAGAAGCTTTATAGCCTCAAGCTCCGAAGTCAGGGACCTGGGTAACTAACTGAGATTGACACATCAGCGCAGTAGTCAGGGCTTGTCGTAGTCTGCTACTTCCCAGTAAAACAATTAAACAACATCCAAACTGGAAGTAAAAGATTCCCTGCGGACATTTCTCTGTTTTTTTTTAAAAATAATTTTTATTGAAATTTTAACAAAATATAAACATCTTGACTCTATTAACAAAACAACCGCGGTAACGCCCCAAGAACAATACCCCCCCAACTTCAAAAGCAACTACAAACAAAAGGGAAAAAAAACAAAAGAGCACCCAAACACCAAAAGGAAAGAGATAACACCCGCCACATCCCACAGACCCATGTGCACAGTTCTCCCTCCCCCCAATCCTCCCCCCCCCCCCCCCCCCCCCCCCGGGTTGCTGCTGCTGTCGGCCTATTTCCCTACCGTTCTGCCAGGAAGTCCAGGAAAGGCTGCCACCGCCTAAAGAACCCTTGTACTGATCCCCTCAGGGCAAATTTCACCTTCTCCAATTTTATGAACCCCGCCATATCATTGACCCAGGCCTCCACGCTTGGAGGCCTCGCATCCTTCCACTGAAGCAAGATCCTCCGCCGGGCTACTAGGGACGCAGAGGCCAGAATGCCGGCCTCTTTCGCCTCCTGCACTCCCGGCTCCACTGCAACCCCACACATTGCGAGCCCCCAGCCTGGCTTGACCCTGGATCCTACCACCCTCGACACCGTCCTTGCTACCCCCTTCCAAAACTCCCCCAGCGCTGGGCACGCCCAAAACATATGGGCGTGGTTCGCTGGGCTCCCCGAGCACCTAGCACACCTGTCTTCGCCCCCAAACTCATCCTCGTCCCAGTCATGTGGGCCCTGTGCAGCACCTTGAACTGTATGAGGCTAAGCCTCGCACAGGAAGAGGAGGAATTCACTCTCTCCAGGGCATCCGCCCACGCCCCCTCCTCAATCTCCTCACCCAGCTCCTCTTCCCCTTTACCCTTCAGCTCCTCCACCGAGGCCTCGTCTACCTCCTGCATTACGCAGTATACGTCCGAAATCCTCCCTCCTCCAACCCACACCCCCGAGAGCAACCAATCCCGCACCCCTCGTGGGGGCAGCAAGGGGAACCCCTCCACCTGCCGCCTGGCAAACGCCCTAACCTGGATGTACCTAAACATGTTCCCCGGGGGGAGCCCAAACTTCCCCTCTAACTCCCCCAAGCTCGCGAACCTCCCCTCCACAAACAGGTCCCTCAACCTCCTAACCCCTGCCCTGTGCCAGCCCAGAAATCCGCCATCAATGCGCCCTGGGACAAACCGATGGTTCCCCCGTATCGGGGCCTCCATCGAGACCCCCACTTCTCCCCTATGGCGTCTCCATTGCCCCCAAATTTTGAGGGTAGCCGCCACCACCGGGCTCGTGGTATACCTCGTTGGAGGGAGCGGCAACGGCGCCGTTACCAGCGCCTCCGGGCTCGTGTCCACTTAACTTTAATAACATTCAGAAAAATGAATTAACATTTAACTTTAACATAGTTTGAATTGAGCCATTGTCACCCTGGGATCCAGTCCGATTGTTTGGGATCGAGTGTACGGCAGCCAGATTTGCTGACTATACAAAGATAGGAAGGAAAACAAGCCTAAGGCGAATACAAAGGCCTAGATTTTCCAGTCCTGCCCACTGTGGGTGTAATTGCGGACGGCACGGGTACCGTGAGGGGGCAGCAAAAGAGTCTGTTCACATCCGGGGGGGGGGCCTTTTGCCGCAGGACCGGCAAATGACACGGAGAGTGGCTGAAAGGGAAGTTAAGTTTGGCTGGGAGAGTAGAAAGACAGAGGGCGTGATGGAACTAAATGGGAAGAAAGTCCCATAGCGAGCGGGTTTAGCCGCGTGTTTCCCGGGGCTCACAGCACCGAGAAACACAACGCTGTAAAACGCGGCTCTGGTTAGCCCGGGGGCTTCAGCGGGGCCCGCACTCGGCCCCGTTCTCTGTACTGAGGGGGTCCTCTCGCTGGGACCCCCTCAGTGTAGCGAGAGATTGGGACGCCGTTTCAAAATGGCGTCTGATCTCTAGAACCCCGACATGTCCCCCAAACCCCCCCCACTTCCCAAGCCCCAAGTGGGGCCTCCCCGCACCCGCCCCACGGCGCGAAAGATGCCAACCTGGTACCCTGGCAGTGTCCCTGTCAGCACCACCTGGGCAGTGCCAGGGTGCCAAGGTGGCATCGAGTACCACCCTTCCCAAACGGCATGTACCTGGGGGCTTCCGATCTCCTTGGCGACCCCCACAAGCCCCCCACAAGGGGCTGGTTTAGCTCACTGGGCTAAATCGCTGGCTTTTAAAGCAGGCCAGCAGCACGGTTCGATTCCCGTACCAGCCTCCCCGAACAGGCGCCGGAATGTGGCGACTAGGGGCTTTTCACAGTAACTTCATTTGAAGCCTACTCGTGACAATAAGCGATTTTCATTTCATTTCAAGTGCCATTCTGTATGATCCTTATTTGTGGAGATGAGTTTTTAAAAAATATATACTTTATTCATAAAATCTCTAATAGACATTACAGAACATTATGAATTGTTGTGGCTGTACATTTCCATCAAAGTTACATATTCACTTGACTTTCTTGCATTCAACTGGGATGACATTCCACACATTTCCCTGTTTACTTTACAATTCTATCGTAAATATTTACATTGCCATGTTTCTTTTATACATTGGGGTGTTAATGACCCGGACCGAGGGGCTTTACACTGTTACCCACCCCTCGGTGTACATTTGCTGGTCAGACCTTACACTGTGGTCTTTCCCCATTGCGCCTTGGCGGCAGCTGCCCCAAGCTTGAGTGGGTCCCTCAGCACGTAGTCCTGGTCCTTGGAATGTGCCAGTCTGCAACACTCGGTCGAGGACAGTTCTTTGCACTGGAAGATCAGCAAGTTTCGGGCAGGCCAAAGAGCGAGTTGATGACCTTCCAGCAGCAGTTGATATCTGTCTCAGTGTGTGTCCCTGGAAACAGTCCGTAGAGCACAGAGTCCTGTGTCACAGAGCTGCTCGGGATGAACCTGGACAAATCCCACGGCATCTCTCTCCAGACCTGCTTTGCAAAGGCACATTCCGCAAGGAGGTGTGTGACTGTCTCATTTCCCCCACAGCCACTCCGAGGGCAGCAACGGGGCTGAGCCTTCGGGTGTACATGAAGAATCTGACGGGGAGGGCCCTTCTCACCACCAGCCAAGCTCGGTCTTGGTGCTTGTTTGAAAGTTCTGGTGATGAGGCGTTCTGCCAGATGACTCAGGCAACCATCCAACGCCCTCCAGTCTCCTTTTCTCTGAGGGTCTCGAGGACATTACGTGCTGGCCACTGCTTCATTGCCTTGTGGTCAAAGGTGTTTTCCTTCAAAAATTTTTCCACGAGGGACAGGTGGTACAGCTCGGTCCAACTACTTGGAGCGTTCCGCGGCAATGAGGCCAGGCCCATCCTTCGTAACACCGGGGACAGGTAGAACCTCAGTATGTAGTGACACTTGGTGTTTGCCTACCCGGGGTCTATGCACAGCTTGATGCAGCTGCACACAAAGGTGGCCATCAGGATGAGGGAGACGTTGGGTACGTTCCTCCCTCCTTTGTCCAGAGATTTGTACATGGTGTCCCTTCGGACACGGTCTATCTTGGATCTCCAGATGAATGTGAAGATGGCCCGGGTGACTGCTGCGGCGTAGGGTTGGGTAATGGGCCAGACCTGCGCCACGTACAGTAACACCGAGAGTACCTCACACCTGATAACCAGGGTTTTGCCCGCAATGGAGAGGGAGCCATTCCAATCCAATCCAATCCATTGCTCCCACCAGCCCAGTTTCTGTTTTACTTTGGCAATGCACTCCTCCTAGTTTTTGGTGCACGCCCCAGCCGTTCCGAACCATATCCCCAGCATCTTCAGGTAATCTGACCTGACCGTGAAGGGGACAAAGGACCGGTCGGCCCAGTTCCCAAAGAACATGGCCTCACTCTTGCCGCGGTTTCCCTTGGCTCCTGACGCCAGTTCAAAACGGCCACAGGTGTCCAAGAGCCTGCGTACAGACGCGGGATCCGAGCAGAAAATGGCGACGTCGTCCAGGTACAGGGAAGCCTTGACTTGCACACCTCCGCTGCCTGGGACCGTCACTCCTCTCATACCCGGATCCTTCCTGATGGACCCGGCTAAGGGTTCTATGCAGGAACAGGAGAGAGGGCAGCCCTTGTAGAGATGAGGACTGAATGAGTACAGAGCTTGCCCAATGTTTCCGAGGTGAAGAGGGGAAGATCCCAATGCTTTGGGTGCCTTGGGAAACTGCATATTACAGTGAGACTAGCTGTCTCACTCTAATATGCAGATTTGTCAAAATGTGATCCTGCCCACAATGGGCGGGAGTCACATTGCGACGTCTCGTGAGATCTAACGCATTGCAAGCCGGTTAGATCCCAAGAGCGGGTTCTCCTGGCTTCTATCGACCACGTTCTGCGCCGCGGCGCACTGATCTTCGGGCGTAGCGTGGCTGGTCAATCGCCCCATGAATATTACTTAAATGGGGAGAGAGATTGCAGAATTCTGCATTCCAGAGGGATCTGGGTGTCCTGGTGCATGAAAGATAAGGGATTGAGATGGAGATGATGAGGAATTTCTCCTCTGAAAGGGCCTTTAATGTTTGGAATTCACTTCCCCAAAGAGACTGGGTCATTGAATACATTCAAGGCCGAGTTAGATTTTTGATCGACAAGGGGGGGGGGGGTCAAGGGTTATGAGAAGCAGACAGGAAAGTGGGGTTAAGGCCTCGATTAGATAGATTCAGCCATTATCGAGCTGAACAGATGGGCCAAATGGCCTAACCCTCCTCCTATTTCTTATGACCATATTAGCAATGACCCTTCTGTGGTGATATGATTTACATAGCTGTCTGTCATTGGTGCCGAACACCGGCTTACCATTGGCCCTGGTCGGTCATGTGCCTCTCGACCGATTGGTTGAGACCAGTTATGTGACAGCTCTCCAATTGGTCGAGAGGCTGAGTTAACCATGCCTCCTTACCGAGGTATAAATAGTCGAAGCGCCCGGCGGTCGTCCATTTTATTGTAGACAACCGCAGGGCTAAGTTCTAGCTTATTAAAGCCTAACTTTTGTAAAGCAACTCGTCTCTCGTGCTCATCACCTTCAAATGTTCTCAATCCATAAAATTCTAATATGAACGCGGGGCCCGGTTTTGATCCCTCCCCTTCGACACGACTTGCAAATAAAACATGGCTTTATCCTCAAATAGTTTAGGTCCCGACCCAGGACCTGATGGCCAAGGAAGATGGGTTCTTAACGCGGAGAAGCAATTTGACCATCAACCCGCAAATCCTTCCAAACTCTCCAAGGACTGGTGGTAAGAGGGGGAGACGCTCCAGGCCAGCCGTGCTTGATGTGCCGTGGCGTCCTCAAACCATAGGGCCCTGGCGATTTACCCGGGAATTACCCGCTACCGAAACAGACAAAGTTGCCTCATTGCATCGCAAAGTGTGGGAAGAGAATTGGGAACTATCCCTGAATAACACGGCAGCACGGTAGCATTGTGGATACCACAATCGCTTCACAGCTCCAGGGTCCCAGGTTCGATTCCCGGCTTGGGTCACTGTCTGTGCAGAGTCTGCACATCCTCCTCGTGTGTGTGTGGGTTTCCTCCGGGTGCTCCGGATGTGCAAAGATGTGCGGGTTAGGTGGATTGGCCGTGATAAATTGCCCTTACTGTTCAAAATTGCCCTTAGTGTTGGGTGGGGTTACTGGGTTATGGGGATAGGGTGGAGGTATGGGCTTGGATAGGGTGCTCTTTCCAAGAGCCGGTGCAGACTCGATGGGCCGAATGGCCTCCTTCTGCACTGTAAATTCTATATAGTTCTATAACATGACTGACAAATGCAATGTTGTGCCGAGCAATGATCACCCCACTCAAACCCACGTATCCACCCAACAACTCCCCCCCCCCCCCCCCCAACCTTACTTTTTAGGACACTACGGGCAATTTAGCATGGCCAATCCACCTAACCCGCACATCTTTGGACTGTGGGAGGAAACCGGAGCACCCGGAGGAAACCCACGCACACACGGGGAGGACGTGCAGACTCCACACAGACAGTGACCCAGCCGGGAATCGAACCTGGGACCCTGGAGCTGTGAAGCATTTATGCTAACCACCATGCTACCGTGCTGCCAAGGTAAGGACGGAAGGCATCCTTCCCCATTTGTGACATTAGTGAACCAAATGGTTTTTTTTCAACAATGCCAATAGCTCCTGATCATTATTAATGAGACTCACATTTTAATTCCAGGGTCGTTAATTAATTGTAAGAAGTCTTACAACACCAGGTTAAAGTCCAACAGGTTTGTTTCAAACACGAGCTTTCGGAGCGCAGCTCCTCCCTCAGGTGAATGGAGAGGTATGTTCCAGAAACATTTATATAGACAAAGTCAGAGAGGGATAATTCCAGGTTAAAGAGGTGTGAATTGTCTCAAACCAGGACAGTTGTGCAAGTCCAGGCTAGATGGTGGGGGATGAATGTAATGCGACATGAATCCCAGGTCCCGGTTGAGGCCGCACTCATGCGTGCGGAACTTGGCTACAAGTTTCTGCGGCGATTCTGCGTTGTCGCGTGTCCTGAAGGCCGCCTTGTAGAACGCTTACCCGGAGATCAGAGGCTGAATGCCCTTGACTGCTGAAGTGTTGCCCGACTGGAAGGGAACATTCCTGCCTGGTGATTGTCGCACGATGCCCGTTCATTCGTTGTCGCAGCGTCTTAACTGAATTAATTAATTGAATTTAAATTCCCCGAGCTACTGTGGTAAGATTTTAATTCGTGCTTTCAGAGATTTAGTCCAATAACATTACCACAACTCAGAGAATAGAAATGTTTACAGATAGGATGGGAGCAAAAGGAGTGGGAAAAGCTGGTGTATGACATAAATACTGGCACAGACCAGATGGGCTGAATGGCCTGTTGTAACGCTGTAAAATTCTATGCCACCTGTTTCCATTCTTGTCCATCTAACATAGTCAGAGAATCTGCTCCTAACCCATTACCTTTGGTGTCCCGCAAGGATCTATCCTTGTTCCCCCCCCCCTCCCTATTTCTCATCCACACGATGCCCCCTCGGCGACATTTACATTTTAATTTACAATACCCAATAAACTTTAGCCAATTAAGGGACAATTTAGCGTGGCCAATCCACCTACCCTGCACATCTTTGGGTTGTGGGGGCGAAACCCACGCAGACATGGGAAGAATGTGCAAAGTCCACACGGACAGTGACCCAGAGCCGGGATCGAACCTGGGACCTCGGCACCGTGAGGCAGCAGTGCTAACCCACTGCGCCACCCTGCTGCCCGCCATTCACCTTTTATCGTCCAGCATCCAATGGGCCAGGACGGCCCCGATCCTGTATGGCAATGCATCGCACGTGACTATCGGGGGTTTACCCGGGTCACAGTGGGTCAAGGCTCCAGACGAGGAGAGTCGCCGTTTGACACGACGAATAGTCGCCTCCAGAGTCAGTCCGAGTGTTTCTTCAAAAGGAGGTGGCGAGGGGCCAGGACCGCCGGCAGGTCCGGAAAGAACCTGCCGTAGTGATTCACCAAACACAGGAACGAACGGAGTTAGAACATAGAACATAGAACAGTACAGCACAGAACAGGCCCTTCAGCCCTCGACGTTGTGCCGAGCAATGATCACCCTACTCAAACCCACATACCCGTAACCCAACAGCCCCCACCCCTTAACCTTACTTTTTAGGACACTACGGGCAATTTAGCACGGCCAATCCACCTAACCCGCACATCTTTGGACTGTGGGAGGAAACCGGAGCACCCGGAGGGAACCCACGCACACACAGGGAGGACGTGCAGACTCCACACAGACAGTGCCCCAGCCGGGAATCGAACCTGGGACCCTGGAGCTGTGAAGCATTTATGCTAACCACTGTGCTACCCTGCTGCCCCCGTCGGAGTGGGGCCGACGGTATGGCGCTTTGTCTTCCATCGGGCGTAACGCGGCCTGTCCACACGGTAGCCGAAGTAGGCAACATCCTTGGCGTGAAATACACATTTCGCCTGCCGCAGGCAGATACCAAACTCCAAAAACCCGTTGGAGCTCCACCTCTAGATTCCGCAAATGTTCCTGTTCTGCCGGGCCCGTGACCCGGGACGTCCCATCGATTTTGACAACGGCGCCTTGGATGGACCCAGGAACCGGCTGGAAAACTTTGGGGCACTTCCCCAGCGCCTCGCCCAGTCCGCCAGACCCTACCTGTAGGGTGCGGCGCCAGTCCGAGCGGAGGCGGGGTAGCCAATCGTTCCCCAGGAGGGTGGGACCATCGTCTCCAACTACAATAAGGGGAGTTGGAACGATTGATGGCCATAAAGGACAGGGTCCACACCGTCCTCATGATCTACAATTGCTCCCCTGTATATGTAGCCAGAGGAGCCAATGTCCGAACACCCCGTCGAATACAGGCGAACATGCTCTGGCCCAGTGCCGACACTGCCGTGCCAGTGTCCAGAAAAAGGTTCTGGTTGTGGAGGGCGGTGCGGTGACCACTGATCAGGGCCTGTCAGCTGCAAAGATCCCAGGGCGTTGACCCTCATTCCCTGGATTTCCTGAACGCCGCGCTCTCCCGGGACATGGCAATCTGGAGCGCCTGCTGGAGTGTCAAAGCGGGCTCACCCAGAGCTTTCGCTGGATCTCGGCGTCACCGATGCCACAGACAAGGCGATTCCGTAACGTGTCTGAGAGCAAGGTCCCGTATTGGCAAACCTCAGTCAGCTGGTACAGTCTGGTCATGAAATCAGTCACAGACTCACCCGGGGCACGTTAGTCATATTAAAACAGGATTGCTGGACGATCACAGAGGGAGGTGCGCTAACATTTTTTTTTACATTTAGAGTACCCAATTCATTTTTTCCAAATAATGGGCAATTTAGCGTGGCCAATCCACCTACCCTGCACATCTTTGGGTTGTGGGGGCGAAACCCACGCAGACACGGTAGCACAGTGGTTAGCACTGTGGCTTCACAGCTCCAGGGTCCCAGGTTCGATTCCCCGCTGGGTCACTGTCTGTGCGGAGTCTGCACGTCCTCCCTGTGTCTGCGTGGGTTTCCTCCGGGTGCTCCGGTTTCCTCCCACAGTCCAAAGACGTGCAGGTTAGGTGGATTGGCCATCATAAATTGCCCTTAGTGTCCAAAAAGGTTTGGATGGGTTATTGGGTTACGGGGATAGAGTGGAAGTGAGGGCTTAAGTGGGTTGGTGCAGACCCGATGGGCTGAATGGCCTCTTTCTGCACTGAATGTTCTATGTTCTATTAAAAAAATGTGCAAACTCCACACGGACAGTGACCCAGAGCTGGGATCAAACCTGGGACCTCGGTGCTGTGAGGCAGCAGGGCTAACCCACGAGGTGCGCTAAAATGCCGGCCAACAAGTTCCACAAGCTGGGCTAAGGTATGGATGTCCGGCGCATCCGGATGTGGGAGGTCTCAGATAGCCCCATATGTCAGAGCCCCTCACGTCGTCAACAAGATCAACGTTTGCCTTTCGGCTTCCGTGATATTATTGGCGTAAAAGTAGAAGTGCACGTGCTCTGCACATCGTGCCTAGTCTTCGACCCTGGCATCGAACGCACAGCAGAGTCCAAGCAAGTGCTACCCAACCAAGTGAGTCTGGAGGGTTCTATGTCGGTCGGTTTACTACCGAAAGCCCCATGCTGCTCCTTGGAGCAGCGAGCAATAGGGGGAGATTGGACAGAGGATTTCAAAGTCATGAGCGTCTTTGATAGACTAAATAATGAGCGGGGTTGCCAACCAGGGGACACAATTTTGAGACAATCAGCAAAAGAACCAAAAAGGGGAGGAAAAGAGAATCTTTAGATTGACCAATAAACTGGAAGAGGGATTTGGAGAAGAATTTGAAATGGAAACATTGGCGGGTTTGAGTGGCCGCTCGTTTTCGGCCAGTCCTGCTATATTACACCAGGTATTTGCCGGCGGATCCTGGCTGCACGGGCAGACTCCGGGGTCCCCGGGGGGAGATCTGGCCCCGGGAGGTGCCCCCACGGTGGCCTGGCCCGCAATCGGGGCCCACTAATCCGCGGACGGGCCTGTGCCGTAGGGGCACTCTATTCTTCCGCATCGGCCGCTGTGGTGCTCTGCGATGGCCAACACGGAGATGAACCCCCCCCCCTGCGCATGCGCTGGGATGACGCCAGCACACGCTGGCACTCCCGCGCATGCGCCAACTCGCACTGGCCGGCGGAGGCCCTTCGGCGCCTGGTTGGCGTGGCACCAAGCCCCTTCCCCGCCAGCCAACGCGGCGCAAACCACTCTGCCTAGCCCCTGAAGGTGCGGAGGATTTCCCACCTTTGGGGCGGCCCGACGCCGAAGTGGTTCACGCCACTCCTTCTCGCCGGAGTTTCCCGCCCCGCCAATTCCCGCAGAATCCCGTCCACTGTCTTTCAGAGAGTCAATACGGGCTCGATGGGCTGAATGGCCCCCTTTGTGCATTGTAAAATTCATTCTCAGGATGTGGGCGTTGATGGCGAGGCCCAGAATTTACTGCCCGGCCCTCGAGAAGGTGGTGGTGAGCCGCATTCTTGAACCTGCTGCAGTCCATGTGGTGTACGTACTCCCACTGTGCTGTTGGGGAGTTCCAGGATTTTCATAGAATCATTAGTGCAGAAGGAGGCCATTCGCCCATTTGCACTGACCCTCCCAAAGAGCACTCCACCCAAGTCCACAGCCCCAACACACTCTATCCCCGTAGCCCTGTGACCCAACCTGCACATCCCTGGACACTAAGGGGCAATTTAGCACGGCCAATCCACCTAACCTGCACGTCTTTGCGACTGTGGGAGGAAACCGGAGCACCCGGAGGAAACCCACGCACACACGGGGCGGACGTGCAGACTCCACACAGACAGGCACCAGATTTTGACCCAGCAACAGTGAAGCAAAGGTGTTATTCTAAATTATGAATGCGCTGCGTTATCCTCTGACTCGTGGGGTCGGTTTAGCTCAGTTGGCTGGGCGGCCGGCTGGGGTCATCCATGGGCCTTCTTAACCTGGCCCCTCACCTGAGGCGAGGTGACCCTCAGGTTAAACCACCACCTGTCAGCTCCCCCCCCCCCCCCCTCAAAGGGGGAGAACCGACTACGGTCCTTGGGAACTAGGGAGACTTTCAATTCCAACGATTGTGAATCTCACGCTCCGTCAGACTGACTGGGCAATTCCGGGATGGAGGGGGAGAAAATAGCGGAGAATTGGAGAAAAATACAACTTCCCTAAAACTCAGTATCGTGTCTCTTTCAGCAATTTGATCCTCGCTGTCAGTTTGTGACCGACCTTCAGCAGACATTGGCCAGCAGGGGGAGGGCAAAACGGACGCCAGCCCACCCCAGCTACAAAGGGTTAATATCAGTCCCAGCTTCCAGCGTCTGATTGCAAAGTGTACCCGCTTGCTATGGCCATGCCCGGCAACGTGCCAACCTTCACCACCAGAGACACCGAAAGCCTGTGGAACTGGGCCCGACGCCCGGAGAGAGGAGAAAAAGGGATTCGAGGAAAATAACAATAAAGTCACTGGGGCGGCAGGGTAGCAATGCTGCCTCACAGCTCCAGGGTCCCCGGTTCGATTCCCGGCTTGGGTCACTGTCTGTGCGGAGTCTGCACCTTCTCCCCGTGTCTGCGTGGGTTTCCTCCGGGTGCTCCGGTTTCCTCCCACAAGTCCCGAAAGACGTGCTTGTTGTGTGAATTGGACATTCTGAATTCTCCCTCGGTGTACCCGAACAGGCGCCGGAATGTGGCGACTAGGGGCTTTTCACGGCAACTTCATTGCAGCGTTAATGTCAGCCTACTCGTGACACCAATAAAGATTATTTTACTTATGCACAAATCACTTACCTTTCCTTAAGGTGGAGTCTGTCTGGGAACTTGACTTGTCTTTGTAACCTCCTCAAACTTGAACTTGAATGGGAAGGGTAGAGGGATAAAGGGGGGGCTTTCCTGTGTACTGAGAGTTTCAGATGTGCAGACCTGCCCCCCCCACCCGCCCCCACCCCCCCGCCGCCCGTACCCCACCACCCCGCTAACTGTTTTGCCCACGCTATGGATTCAGGACTGAAACTGGAAGCTGTTTGAGGAATCTCCGGCAGACGAGCAGCCTGTGGCAGTGCTGTGAAACTTTGAAGGTGGCAGTGAGGGGAGGGAGGGGGCAGGTTCGGTGCCTTTACATCCTTCCAGTGAGAGGCCCCCAGTCCCACCGGCGCTGCGAGAGCTCGTGTCGGAGAGAGAAGGGGAGGGAGGTGGGAGTGTGATGTGTGTGTGTGTGTGTGGAGGGGGGGAGAGGCACGGTGTCTGAGAGAGAGGGGGGGAGGAGGTGGGAGTGTGATGTGTGTGTGTGTGGAGGGGGGGACTGAGAGAGAGGACCTGGAATTTTCCACTGCCTGCAGAAGCATCCAGGGATTTCTATTTCCAGAAGGAGCTGTTACTGAACCTGGAAACGAGGGAACAAAGAGATCTTTCTCCTGGGCTGTTGGTCCGCTCTGTTTACTGAGTCCCAGAGCTGACGGGGCTCAATCCAAACACTAATGTTTTCTTTTGGAGCTGGTTCCTGCAGGGACGGAGTGACAAGTCAACAGTCGTCGACAGGCCACCCCAGTTTATGGTCTTATTAAGGGGATCAGGGGTTATGGGGAGAAGGCAGGAGAATGGGGATGTGAAAATATCAGCCATGATTGAATGGCGGAGCAGACTCGATGGGCCGAGTGGCCTAATTCTGCTCCTATGTCTCATGGTCTCATGGTCTTTAGGCAGGCCGTTCCGCTCGGAGTTCATCACTGGCAGGATCAACACAGCTCTCTCCTCATTACCCCACGCGCTCTTTGTGGCAAGGTCATCACAGGTTAGCGATTCGATTAGGCCCCTGGCTGATTCTTTTTTGTCCTCCCTCTTTGATGCCAGAGGTACGGGGGACAATTAATAGTTTCATTATTTCAACGAAGCTCAAGCTCGGACGACCGCCATTCCCTGGTTCAGTCCCCGTGACAATGCCTCGGCCAATCAGAATCCACTTGCCTGGTTTGAATTTAAACCGCGGCTTGGCAGTTAACTGTCCCCTGGTGCATTCCCCACGGCAACAGCTCTATCAATCAGAGTCGACTTGCCGACCAATCAACACCCTCTTCTCATGCAGTGTAAATTGTTGTTCTCTTTGAGATTTGGCATTCTTGCGAACCTGTCCTGGTGCGTTCAAGAACAAAAACTTTGACAGCTTGCCTCTTTTTTAAGCGGTGCTCAATTAATATTCAAGGCTTGGCCGGGAAACTGGGGAGGGAGGGGGACTTCTTAGGAGAAAGCAGGCGGAATTAGATCCATCCAATCTCAATAGATCAGGGTCCTGGGCCAAACTATGCGACCGTGTGTGGCTACACAAAACTGGAATGGAGAAAACAATGGCGCCTTGCATTTACATAGTGTCTTCAACATTGTAAATCACTCCAAGGTTCGCCGCAGGAGTGTAATCAAACGAGGGGTATCAGAGACACGAGAGATTTGGACAGATGGTGAAGAGGAGAGGTTATTAAGAGGAGAAAGTGGGTCACTGTCCGTGTGGAGTTTGCACATTCTCCTCGTCTTTGCGTGGGTCTCACCCCCACAACCCAAAAGATGAGCAGGGTAGGTGGAATTGGCCACGCTAAATTGCCCCTTCATTGGAAAAAATAATTGGGTATTCTAAATTTATTTTTTTTTAAATCCTAGAACTCCCTCCCTAACAGCACAGTGGGTGTACCTACACCTCAGGGACTACAGCGGTTCGAGAAGGCAGCTCACCCACCACCTTCTGAAGGGCAATTAGGGATGGGCAACAATTACGGATCTAGCCAGCGACGCCCATGTTCCGTGAATGAATAACAAAAATCCACAGATATGTAACATCAAGTTCCTATAAGACCACAAGAAATAGGAGCAGAATTAGGCCACTCGGCCCATCGAGTCTGCTCCGCCATTCAATCATGGCTGATATGTTTCTCATCCCCATTCTCCTGCCTTCTCCCCATAACCCCTGATTCCCTCATTAATCAAGAACCTATCTATCCCTGTCTTAAAGACACTCAGTGATTTGACCTCCACGGCCTTCTGCGGCAAAGAGTTCCACAGATTCACCACCCCCTCTGGCTGAAGAAATTCCTCCTCTTCTCTGTTTTAAAGGATCGTCCCTTCAGTCTGAGGCTGTGGTCTCGGGTTCTCGTGTTTCCTACTAGTGGAAACGTCCTCTCCACGCCCACTCTATCCAGGCCTCGCAGTATCCTGTAAGTTTCAATAAGATCCCCCTGTCATGATATGCAGATACACACATAATGATATCCAACAAGCAGCTAATGGACACAGAGAACAGGGCATGACCAATAAGCAGGCAGAACACTCAGGGGTGGGATCTGACTATAAAAGACACGAGGCACTCACAGTCCGCCTCTTTTCGCTGATGAACATGTCGAGAGTCAGTCAAGGGTGTTGTTCCAATCTCACACCCCCACCACATGGCTAAGAGCTAGACTGGTTCAGTCAGACAGACAGAGTAACCACACTTAAGTTAGCAGAGAGTCGAACTCACAGAGAACTGTGCTAACTGTGCTATTAGTTCAATAAACCTGATTGAACTAACTTCAAGCTCTAGAGTATCTTTCTGATCTGAGCTGCTTCCAGTTGCAGCCAGTGTTAGACCGGTGTACCTAACACGACAACCCCTCATCCTTCTAAACTCCATCGAGTACAGACCCAGAATCCTGAACCGCTCTTCATGCCAGGGATCATTCTTGTGAACCTCCTCTAGACCCTTTCCAAGGCCCAGCACATCCTTCCTTAGATACGGGGCCCAAAACTGCTCACAATCCTCCAAATGGGGTCTGAGCAGAGCCTGATACAGCCTCAGAAGTACATCCCTGGTCTTGTATTCTAGCCCTCTGGACATGAATGCTAACATTGCATTTGCCTTTCTAACTGCTGACTGAACCTGCACATTAACCTTCAGAGAATTTTGAACTAGGACTCCTAAGTCCCTTTGTGCTTTTGCTCCTGACGGGTCTGATGGGTGATATTTGAACACTGCAGCATCTCCACTCAAATGGCCTTAAATACAGAGTTCCGAAATCCTTGTAAACTAACATTTTAAGGTGAGTCTGAGTGGACTGCTTCTGTGAGTGCAGAACTCCAGTACATAGAACATAGAACACTACAGCGCAGTACGGGCCCTTCGGCCCTCGATGTTGCGCCGACCCGTGAAACCATCTGAAGCCTATCTGACCTACACTATTCCATTTTCATCCATATGTCTATCCAGCGACCACTTAAATGCCCTTAAAGTTGGCGAGTCTATTACTGTTGCAGGCAGGGCGTTCCACACCCCTACTACTCTCTGAGTAAAGAAACTGCCTCTGACATCTGTCCGTGGGCAGCACGGTAGCATGGTGGTTAGCATAAATGCTTCACAGCTCCAGGGTCCCAGGTTCGATTCCCGGCTGGGTCACTGTCTGTGCGGAGTCTGCACGTCCTCCCCGTGTGTGCGTGGGTTTCCTCCGGGTCCTCCGGTTTCCTCCCACAGTCCAAAGATGTGCGGGTTAGGTGGATTGGCCATGCTAAATTGCCCGTAGTGTCCTAAAAAGTAAGGTTAAGGGGGGGGGAGGGGGGGGGTATAGGGTGGATACGTGGGTTTGAGTAGGGTGATCATGGCTCGGCACAACATCGAGGGCCGAAGGGCCTGTTCTGTGCTGTACTGTTCTATGTTCTATATCTACCACCCCTCAATTTAAAGCTATGTCCCCTCGTGTTGGTCATCACCATCCGAGGAAAGAGACTCTCACTGTCCACCCTATCTAACCCTCTGACTATCTTATGTGTCTCTATTAAGTCACCTCTCAGCCTTCTCCTCTCTAACGAAAACAACCTCAATTCCCTGAGCCTTTCCTCGTAAGACCTTCCCTCCATACCAGGCAACATCCTAGTAAATCTCCTCTGAACCCTTTCCAAAGCTCCCACATCCTTCCTATAATGTGGTGACCAGAACTGCACGCAGTACTCCAGGAGCGGCCGCACCAGAGTTATGTACAGCTGCAGCATGACCTTGTGGCTCCGAAACTCAATCCCCCTACTTATAAAGGCTAGCACACCATATGCCTCCTTAACAGCCCTATTAACCTGGGTGGCAACTTTCAGGGATTTATGTACCTGGATGCCGAGATCTTTCTGTTCATCTACACTACCAAGAATCTTACCATTAGCCCAGTACTCTGCATTCCTGTTACTCCTTCCAAAGTGAACCACCTCACACTTTTCCGCATTAAACTCCACCTGCCAAGTCCCCTTACAGTACCGCAGCCTGCGGTCCTCAGGGTCTATGGTGAGTTTCATTTCATTTTCTACCAAGTTACATATTGGGCAAACGTCAAAGAGCAGAGCTCAGGCTGGTTAGCGCATAAAGTAGAAAGGATTTGAGGGCAATGCGGACAGGGTGAGATAAGGGAGGGAGGGTGGAAGGATGTTTGTGTGGAGCATGGTCACAAGCCTGGACGAGTGGGCCCGAATGGCCTGTTCCCCCGCAGTACAAACTATTTAATTACCCAGAGTGCCGCATTGGAGAGGCTCGGGCCTTGTCCAGGCTGCTCGCTTTTCTCAACGAGGCAATGAGCTCCAGTTTGATATCGATGTGGAAGCTCCCAGGGGCGATCGCCCTGGCGTCCTGGCGTCCTGGGTCGATATTTCTCCCTCACGCAACGCCACAGATCACCTGGTCAGTCCCACATCACCGTTGGTGGGATCTTCCTGTGCTCCTACATTGCAGCGCTCCAAAAGAAAAAGGCATTTGATTCACCGTGAGTACTTTGAGATGTCCCGTGGACCTCAAAGGCGGTATTGAAAGGCAAGCTGTACTGGTAAGCAGTGAGACGTGGGGGGGGGGGATGTGGGAGAATATACGGACAGAGCCCGGACTCCACTGGACAAGACCAGACGGGAATGGGAGGACAAACTGGGGACAGAGGTGGGATGGGTACCCTGGAGCGAAGCACTGAGCAGGGCTAACTCCACATCCTCCTGCTCCAGGCCCAGCCTAATGCAGCTCAAAGTGATGCACACGGCGCACCCGACCAGAACCCGAATCAGCAGCTTCTTCCCGGAGGGGGGAGGATAAATGTGGGCCTGGTTTAGCTCACTGGGCTAAATCGCTGGCTTTTAAAGCAGACCAAGGCAGGCCAGCAGCACGGTTCGATTCCCGTACCAGCCTCCCCGGACAGGCGCCGGAATGTGGCGACTAGGGGCTTTTCACAGTAACTTCATTGAAGCCGACTCGTGACAATAAGCCATTTTCATTTTTCAAATGTGAGCGGTGCCAGAGGGGGGCCCGGCCAACCACACCCACAACCCTGGGCATGTCCCAAACGTGCTGGGTTCTGGACAGCCTTCTCCGAGGTTGTGGGGGTGAGGGTGAAGCCAAGCCCAATATGGGGAAGGGGGCCAACGTCCTTGCTTTCGCTTCCCTAATCGCACGCCGGAGAATCCTGCTCGTTGGGAGGGGAGGGGGGGGAGGGGGGGGGGGGCACAAGAGAAGAGGAAGAAGGATGCTGAAACCAATAGGGGGGGAGGAGGAGGAAGGGGGGATATCACATAGACCGATCCAGGGGGCAGCAAAATGTACGGACAGTTAGTCAACCTCTCTGTAAAATAAAGCAAATTAGCGTGGGCAAGAAAAATGTAATTTATATCAGTAATAACTGTCTATAAATATGAGAAAAGCCAATAAAAAGATTTTCAAAAAGACAATGCAAGCTGCAGAGTCACTTAAGGCACAGAGTAGGCCACTTGGCCCTTTTTTTTTAGAACAGTACAGCACAGAACAGGCCCTTCGGCCCTCAATGTTGTGCCGAGCAATGATCACCCTACTCAAGCCGATACCACTCAACATTTCGAGGGGAATAAACCAGGAAGCAAGAGGGCCGAACCTATCATCGAACCCCCCCCCCCCCCCTCCCCTTCCCAAGAATGATTGGACACAATCTTCCTGTGCCTGATTAATAGATTAAGCAGTTGGAATAAAACCATTAGACTACATCTCCCCCCCTCCTCCGCAATCTCTTTTTTTGGAAAATGTTTTATGAAGGCATTTAGAATTTTAACAATTTTAACCATCAAGTATCAACAGGAACAAAACAAGATCGCCTTGCAGTCTCTGATTGCCACAAGACCACAAGGCATAGGAGCAGAAGTAGCCATTCGGCCCATCGAGTCTGCTACGCCATTCAGTGAGATCGTGACTGATCTGATATACTCCTCAACCCCACATTCCCGCCTTATCCCCATAACCCTCGGTCCCCTGACTGATTGAAAACCTGTCTATCTCAGGCTTGAACATACTTAACGACCCAGCCTCTATAGCTCTCTGAGGTAAAGACTTCCACAGATTCACAATAATAATAATCCTTACTGTCACAAGTAGGCTGATGTTAAGATTGCAATGAAGTTACTGTGTAAAGCCCCTAGTCGCCACACACCGGTGCCTGTTCGGGTACACGGAGTGAGAATTCAGAATGACCACTTCGCCGAACAAGCACGTCTTTCGGGACTTGTGGGAGGAAACTGAAGGACCCGGAGGAAACCCACGCAGACACGGGGAGAGCACCGCACAGACAGTGGCCCGAGGCTGGAGTCAACAGTGCTAACCCGGGTCCCTGGCACTGTGAGGCAGCAGTGCTAACCCAAGGGGCAAGTAACGTGTGCGCAGAGGGGTTAGTAATGTGTGTACAGAGGGGACAGTAACGTGTGTACAGAGGGACAGTAACGTGTGTACAGAGGGGACAGTAACGTGTGTACAGAGGGGACAGTAACGTGTGTACAGAGGGGACAGTAACGTGTGTACCGAGGGGACAGTAACGTGTGTACAGAGGGGACAGTAACGTGTGTACAGAGGGGACAGTAACGTGTGTACCGAGGGGACAGTAACGTGTGTACAGAGGGGACAGTAACGTGTGTACAGAGGGGACAGTAATGTGTGTACAGAGGGGACAGTAACATGTGTACCGAGGGGACAGTAACGTGTGTACAGAGGGGACAGTAACGTGTGTACCGAGGAGACAGTAACGTGTGTACCGAGGGACAGTAACGTGTGTACAGAGGGGACAGTAACGTGTGTACCGAGGAGACAGTAACGTGTGTACCGAGGGACAGTAACGTGTGTACAGAGGGGACAGTAACGTGTGTACAGAGGGGACAGTAACGTGTGTACAGAGGGGACAGTAACGTGTACAGAGGGGACAGTAACGTGTGTACAGAGGGGACAGTAACGTGTGTACAGAGGGGACAGTAACGTTGTACAGAGGGGACAGTAACGTGTGTACCGAGGGGACAGTAACGTGTGTACCGAGGGGACAGTAACGTGTGTACCGAGGGACAGTAACGTGTGTACAGAGGGACAGTAACGTGTGTACAGAGGGGACAGTAACGTGTGTACAGAGGGGACAGTAACGTGTGTACCGAGGGACAGTAACGTGTGTACAGAGGGGACAGTAACGTGTGTACAGAGGGGACAGTAACGTGTGTACAGAGGGGACAGTAACGTGTGTACAGAGGGGACAGTAACGTGTGTACAGAGGGGACAGTAATGTGTGTACAGAGGGGACAGTAACGTGTGTACCGAGGGACAGTAACGTGTGTACAGAGGGGACAGTAACGTGTGTACAGAGGGGACAGTAACGTGTGTACAGAGGGGACAGTAACGTGTGTACAGAGGGGACAGTAACGTGTGTACAGAGGGGACAGTAACGTGTGTACCGAGGGACAGTAACGTGTGTACAGAGGGGACAGTAACGTGTGTACCGAGGGGACAGTAACGTGTGTACCGAGGGGACAGTAACGTGTGTACCGAGGAGACAGTAACGTGTGTACCGAGGGGACAGTAACGTGTGTACAGAGGGGACAGTAACGTGTGTACAGAGGGACAGTAACGTGTGTACAGAGGGGACAGTAACGTGTGTACCGAGGGACAGTAACGTGTGTACCGAGGGGACAGTAACGTGTGTACAGAGGGGACAGTAACGTGTGTACAGAGGGGACAGTAACGTGTGTACAGAGGGGACAGTAACGTGTGTACCGAGGGGACAGTAACGTGTGTACAGAGGGGACAGTAACGTGTGTACCGAGGGGACAGTAACGTGTGTACAGAGGGACAGTAACGTGTGTACAGAGGGGACAGTAACGTGTGTACCGAGGGGACAGTAACGTGTGTACAGAGGGGACAGTAACGTATGTACAGAGGGGACAGTAACGTGTGTACAGAGGGGACAGTAACGTGTGTACCGAGGGGACAGTAACGTGTGTATCGAGGAGACAGTAACGTGTGTACAGAGGGGACAGTAACGTGTGTACAGAGGGGACAGTAACGTGTGTACCGAGGGGACAGTAACGTGTGTACAGAGGGGACAGTAACGTGTGTACAGAGGGGACAGTAACGTGTGTACAGAGGGGACAGTAACGTGTGTACAGAGGGGACAGTAACGTGTGTACCGAGGGGCAGTAACGTTGCACAGAGGGGACAGTAACGTGTGTACCGAGGGGACAGTAACGTGTGTACAGAGGGGAGAGTAACGTGTGTACAGAGGGGACAGTAACGTGTGTACAGAGGGACAGTAACGTGTGTACAGAGGGACAGTAACGTGTGTACCGAGGGGACAGTAACGTGTGTACCGAGGGGACAGTAACGTGTGTACCGAGGGACAGTAACGTGTGTACAGAGGGGACAGTAACGTGTGTACAGAGGGGACAGTAACGTGTGTACCGAGGGACAGTAACGTGTGTACAGAGGGGACAGTAACGTGTGTACCGAAGGGACAGTAACGTGTGTACCGAGGGGACAGTAACGTGTGTACCGAGGGGACAGTAACGTGTGTACAGAGGGGACAGTAACGTGTGTACCGAGGGGACAGTAACGTGTGTACAGAGGGGACAGTAACGTGTGTACCGAGGGACAGTAATGTGTGTACAGGGGAGACAGTAACGTGTGTACCGAGGGGACAGTAATGTGTGTACAGAGGGGACAGTAACGTGTGTACAGAGGGGACAGTAACGTGTGTACAGAGGGGACAGTAACGTGTGTACAGAGGGGACAGTAACGTGTGTACAGAGGGGACAGTAACGTGTGTACAGAGGGGACAGTAACGTGTGTACAGAGGGGACAGTAACGTGTGTACAGAGGGGACAGTAACGTGTGTACCGAGGGGACAGTAACGTGTGTACAGAGGGGACAGTAACGTGTGTACAGAGGGGACAGTAACGTGTGTACAGAGGGGACAGTAACGTGTGTACCGAGGGGACAGTAACGTGTGTACCGAGGGGACAGTAACGTGTGTACCGAGGGGACAGTAACGTGTGTACAGAGGGGACAGTAACGTGTGTACCGAGGGGACAGTAACGTGTGTACAGAGGGGACAGTAACGTGTGTACCGAGGGGACAGTAACGTGTGTACAGAGGGGACAGTAACGTGTGTACCGAGGGGACAGTAACGTGTGTACAGAGGGTACAGTAACGTGTGTACAGAGGGGTCAGTAACGTGTGTACAGAGGGGACAGTAACGTGTGTACAGAGGGGACAGTAACGTGTGTACAGAGGGGACAGTAACGTGTGTACCGAGGGGACAGTAACGTGTGTACAGAGGGGACAGTAACGTGTGTACAGAGGGTACAGTAACGTGTGTACAGAGGGGACAGTAACGTGTGTACAGAGGTGACAGTAACGTGTGTACCGAGGGACAGTAACGTGTGTACAGAGGGGACAGTAACGTGTGTACAGAGGGGACAGTAACGTGTGTACAGAGGAGACAGTAACGTGTGTACAGAGGGGACAGTAACGTGTGTACCGAGGGACAGTAACGTGTGTACAGAGGAGACAGTAACGTGTGTACAGAGGGGACAGTAACGTGTGTACCGGGGGGACAGTAACGTGTGTACAGAGGGGTCAGTAACGTGTGTACCGAGGAGACAGTATCGTGTGTACCGAGGGGACAGTAACGTGTGTACAGAGGGGACAGTAACGTGTGTATCGAGGGGTCAGTAACGTGTGTACAGAGGGTACAGTAACGTGTGTACCGAGGGGACAGTAACGTGTGTACAGAGGGGACAGTAACGTGTGTACCGAGGGACAGTAACGTGTGTACAGAGGGTACAGTAACGTGTGTACCGAGGGGACAGTAACGTGTGTACCGAGGGACAGTAACGTGTGTACCGAGGGGACAGTAACGTGTGTACCGAGGGACAGTAACGTGTGTACAGAGGGGACAGTAACGTGTGTACAGAGGGGACAGTAACGTGTGTACAGAGGGGACAGTAACGTGTGTACAGAGGGGACAGTAACGTGTGTACCGAGGGGACAGTAACGTGTGTACCGAGGGACAGTAACGTGTGTACAGAGGGACAGTAACGTGTGTACAGAGGGGACAGTAACGTGTGTACCGAGGGGACAGTAACGTGTGTACAGAGGGACAGTAACGTGTGTACCGAGGGGACAGTAACGTGTGTACAGAGGGGACAGTAACGTGTGTACCGAGGGGTCAGTAACGTGTGTACAGAGGGGACAGTAACGTGTGTACCGAGGGGACAGTAACGTGTGTACAGAGGGGACAGTAACGTGTGTACCGAGGGGACAGTAACGTGTGTACAGAGGGGACAGTAACGTGTGTACAGAGGGGACAGTAACGTGTGTACAGAGGGACAGTAACGTGTGTACAGAGGAGACAGTAACGTGTGTACCGACGGGACAGTAACGTGTGTACCGAGGGGACAGTAACGTGTGTACCGAGGGGACAGTAACGTGTGTACAGAGGGGACAGTAACGTGTGTACAGAGGGGACAGTAACGTGTGTACAGAGGGACAGTAACGTGTGTACAGAGGAGACAGTAACGTGTGTACCGAGGGGACAGTAACGTGTGTACCGAGGGGACAGTAACGTGTGTACCGAGGGGACAGTAACGTGTGTACAGAGGGTACAGTAACGTGTGTACAGAGGGGACAGTAACCTGTGTACAGAGGGGACAGTAACGTGTGTACCGAGGGGTCAGTAACGTGTGTACCGAGGGGTCAGTAACGTGTGTACAGAGGGGACAGTAACGTGTGTACCGAGGGGTCAGTAACGTGTGTACAGAGGGGACAGTAACGTGTGTACCGAGGGGACAGTAACATGTGTACAGAGGGACAGTAACGTGTGTACAGAGGGGACAGTAACGTGTGTACAGAGGGGACAGTAACATGTGTACAGAGGGACAGTAACGTGTGTACAGAGGGGACAGTAACGTGTGTACAGATGGACAGTAACGTGTGTACAGAGGGGTCAGTAACATGTGTACAGAGGGGACAGTAACGTGTGTACCGAGGGACAGTAACGTGTGTACAGAGGGGTCAGTAACGTGTGTACAGAGGGGTCAGTAACGTGTGTACCGAGGGGTCAGTAACGTGTGTACAGAGGGGACAGTAACGTGTGTACCGAGGGACAATAACGTGTGTACAGAGGGGACAGTAACGTGTGTACAGAGGGGACAGTAACGTGTGTACCGAGGGGACAGTAACGTGTGTACCGAGGGACAGTAACGTGTGTACCGAGGGGACAGTAACGTGTGTACAGAGGGACAGTAACGTGTGTACAGAGGGGACAGTAACGTGTGTACCGAGGGGACAGTAACGTGTGTACAGAGGGGACAGTAACGTGTGTACCGAGGGGTCAGTAACGTGTGTACAGAGGGGACAGTAACGTGTGTACCGAGGGGACAGTAACGTGTGTACAGAGGGGACAGTAACGTGTGTACAGAGGGGACAGTAACGCGTGTACAGAGGGGACAGTAACGTGTGTACCGAGGGGACAGTAACGTGTGTACCGAGGGGACAGTAACGTGTGTACAGAGGGGACAGTAACGTGTGTACAGAGGGGACAGTAACGTGTGTACCGAGGGGACAGTAACGTGTGTACAGAGGGACAGTAACGTGTGTACAGAGGGGACAGTAACGTGTGTACCGAGGGGACAGTAACGTGTGTACAGAGGGGACAGTAACGTGTGTACCGAGGGGTCAGTAACGTGTGTACAGAGGGGACAGTAACGTGTGTACCGAGGGGACAGTAACGTGTGTACAGAGGGGACAGTAACGTGTGTACAGAGGGGACAGTAACGCGTGTACAGAGGGGACAGTAACGTGTGTACCGAGGGGACAGTAACGTGTGTACCGAGGGGACAGTAACGTGTGTACAGAGGGGACAGTAACGTGTGTACAGAGGGGACAGTAACGTGTGTACCGAGGGGACAGTAACGTGTGTACAGAGGGGACAGTAACGTGTGTACAGAGGGGACAGTAACGTGTGTACCGAGGGGACAGTAACGTGTGTACAGAGGGGACAGTAACGTGTGTACAGAGGGGACAGTAACGTGTGTACCGAGGGGACAGTAACGTGTGTACAGAGGGGACAGTAACGTGTGTACAGAGGGGACAGTAACGTGTGTACAGAGGGACAGTAACGTGTGTACAGAGGGGACAGTAACGTGTGTACCGAGGGGACAGTAACGTGTGTACCGAGGGGACAGTAACGTGTGTACCGAGGGGACAGTAACGTGTGTACCGAGGGGACAGTAACGTGTGTACAGAGGGGACAGTAACGTGTGTACCGAGGGGTCAGTAACGTGTGTACCGAGGGGTCAGTAACGTGTGTACAGAGGGGACAGTAACGTGTGTACCGAGGGGTCAGTAACGTGTGTACAGAGGGGACAGTAACGTGTGTACCGAGGGGACAGTAACGTGTGTACAGAGGGGACAGTAACGTGTGTACAGAGGGGACAGTAACATGTGTACAGAGGGACAGTAACGTGTGTACAGAGGGGACAGTAACGTGTGTACAGAGGGGACAGTAACGTGTGTACAGAGGGGTCAGTAACGTGTGTACAGAGGGGACAGTAACGTGTGTACCGAGGGACAGTAACGTGTGTACCGAGGGACAGTAACGTGTGTACAGAGGAGACAGTAACGTGTGTACAGAGGGGACAGTAACGTGTGTACAGAGGGGACAGTAACGTGTGTACAGAGGGGACAGTAACGTGTGTACAGAGGGTCAGTAACGTGTGTACAGACTGGACAGTAACGTGTGTACAGAGGGGACAGTAACGTGTGTACCGAGGGGACAGTAACGTGTGTACCGAGGGGACAGTAACGTGTGTACAGAGGGGACAGTAACGTGTGTACCGAGGGGTCAGTAACGTGTGTACCGAGGGGACAGTAACGTGTGTACAGAGGGGACAGTAACGTGTGTACAGAGGGGACAGTAACGTGTGTACCAAGGGGACAGTAACGTGTGTACCGAGGGGACAGTAACGTGTGTACAGAGGGGACAGTAACGTGTGTACCGAGGGGACAGTAACGTGTGTACAGAGGGGACAGTAACGTGTGTACCGAGGGGACAGTAACGTGTGTACAGAGGGGACAGTAACGTGTGTACAGAGGGGACAGTAACGTGTGTACTGAGGGGACAGTAACGTGTGTACCGAGGGGATAGTAACGTGTGTACCGAGGGGACAGTAACATGTGTACCAAAGGGACAGTTACGTGTGTACAGACGGGACAGTAACGTGTGTACCGAGGGGACAGTAACGTGTGTACAGAGGGGACAGTAACGTGTGTACAGAGAGACAGTAACGTGTGTACAGAGGGGACAGTAACGTGTGTACAGAGAGACAGTAACGTGTGTACCGAAGGGACAGTAACGTGTGTACAGAGGGGACAGTAACGTGTGTACAGAGGGGACAGTAACGTGTGTACCGAGGGGACAGTAACGTGTGTACAGAGGGGACAGTAACGTGTGTACCGAGGGGGCAGTAACGTGTGTACCGAGGGGACAGTAACGTGTGTACCGAGGGGACAGTAACGTGTGTACAGAGGGGACAGTAACGTGTGTACAGAGGGGACAGTAACGTGTGTACAGAGGGGACAGTAACGTGTGTACAGAGGGGACAGTAACGTGTGTACAGAGGGGACAGTAACGTGTGTACAGAGGGGACAGTAACGTGTGTACCGAGGGGACAGTAACGTGTGTACAGAGGGACAGTAACGTGTGTACAGAGGGGACAGTAACGTGTGTACCGAGGAGACAGTAACGTGTGTACCGAAGGGACAGTAACGTGTGTACCGAGGGGACAGTAACGTGTGTACAGAGGGGACAGTAACGTGTGTACCGAGGGGACAGTAACGTGTGTACAGAGGGGACAGTAACGTGTGTACCGAGGGGACAGTAACGTGTGTACAGAGGAGACAGTAACGTGTGTACCGAGGGGACAGTAACGTGTGTACAGAGGGGACAGTAACGTGTGTACAGAGGGGACAGTAACGTGTGTACAGAGGGGACAGTAACGTGTGTACAGCGGGGACAGTAACGTGTGTACCGAGGGGACAGTAACGTGTGTACAGAGGGGACAGTAACGTGTGTACAGAGGGGACAGTAACGTGTGTACAGAGGGGACAGTAACGTGTGTACAGAGGGGACAGTAACATGTGTACCGAGGGGACAGTAACGTGTGTACCGAGGGACAGTAACGTGTGTACCGAGGGACAGTACCGTGTGTACCGAGGGGACAGTAACGTGTGTACCGAGGGACAGTAACGTGTGTACAGAGGGGACAGTAACGTGTGTACCGAGGGACAGTAACGTGTGTACAGAGGGGACAGTAACGTGTGTACCGAGGGACAGTAACGTGTGTACAGAGGGGACAGTAACGTGTGTACCGAGGGACAGTAACGTGTGTACAGAGGGGACAGTAACGTGTGTACCGAGGGGGACAGTAACGTGTGTACAGAGGGGACAGTAACGTGTGTACCGAGGGACAGTAACGTGTGTACAGAGGGGACAGTAACGTGTGTACAGAGGGGACAGTACCGTGTGTACAGAGGGGACAGTAACGTGTGTACTGAGGGGACAGTAACGTGTGTACCGAGGGGACAGTAACGTGTGTACAGAGGGGACAGTAACATGTGTACAGAGGAGACAGTAACGTGTGTACAGAGGGGACAGTAACATGTGTACAGAGGAGACAGTAACGTGTGTACAGAGGGGACAGTAACGTGTGTACAGAGGGGACAGTAACGTGTGTACAGAGGGGACAGTAACGTGTGTACAGAGGATACAGTAACGTGTGTACAGAGGGGACAGTAACGTGTGTACAGAGGGGACAGTAACGTGTGTACAGAGGGGTCAGTAACGTGTGTACAGAGGGGACAGTAACGTGTGTACAGAGGGGACAGTAACGTGTGTACAGAGGGGACAGTAACGTGTGTACAGAGGGGACAGTAACGTGTGTACAGAGGGGTCAGTAACGTGTGTACAGAGGGGATAGTAACGTGTGTACAGAGGGGATAGTAACGTGTGTACCGAGGGGACAGTAACGTGTGTACAGAGGGGTCAGTAACGTGTGTACAGAGGGGACAGTAACGTGTGTACAGAGGGGTCAGTAACGTGTGTACAGAGGGGATAGTAACGTGTGTACCGAGGGGACAGTAACGTGTGTACAGAGGGGACAGTAACGTGTGTACCGAGGGGACAGTAACGTGTGTACAGAGGGACAGTAACGTGTGTACAGAGGAGACAGTAACGTGTGTACAGAGGGGACAGTAACATGTGTACCGAGGGGACAGTAACGTGTGTACCGAGGGGACAGTAACGTGTGTACAGAGGGGACAGTAACGTGTGTACCGAGGGGACAGTAACGTGTGTACCGAGGGGACAGTAACGTGTGTACAGAGGGGACAGTAACGTGTGTACAGAGGGGACAGTAACGTGTGTACCGAGGGACAGTAACGTGTGTACAGAGGGGACAGTAACGTGTGTACAGAGGGGACAGTAACGTGTGTACAGAGGGGACAGTAACGTGTGTACAGAGGGGACAGTACCGTGTGTACAGAGGGGACAGTAACGTGTGCACAGAGGGGACAGTACCGTGTGTACAGAGGGGACAGTAACGTGTGTACCGAGGGGACAGTAACGTGTGTACCGAGGGGACAGTAACGTGTGTACAGAGGGGACAGTAACGTGTGTACAGAGGGGACAGTAACGTGTGTACAGAGGGGACAGTAACGTGTGTACAGAGGGGACAGTAACGTGTGTACAGAGGGGACAGTAACGTGTGTACAGAGGGGACAGTAACGTGTGTACAGAGGGGACAGTAACGTGTGTACAGAGGGGACAGTAACGTGTGTACCGAGGGGACAGTAACGTGTGCACAGAGGGGACAGTAACGTGTGTACAGAGGGGACAGTAACGTGTGTACAGAGGGGTCAGTAACGTGTGTACAGAGGGGACAGTAACGTGTGTACCGAGGGACAGTAACGTGTGTACAGAGGGGACAGTAACGTGTGTACCGAGGGACAGTAACGTGTGTACAGAGGGGACAGTAACGTGTGTACCGAGGGACAGTAACGTGTGTACAGAGGGGACAGTAACGTGTGTACAGAGGGGACAGTAACGTGTGTACAGAGGGGACAGTAACGTGTGTACAGAGGGGACAGTACCGTGTGTACAGAGGGGACAGTAACGTGTGCACAGAGGGGACAGTAACGTGTGTACCGAGGGGACAGTAACGTGTGTACCGAGGGACAGTAACGTGTGTACAGAGGGGACAGTAACGTGTGTACAGAGGGGACAGTAACGTGTGTACAGAGGGGACAGTAACGTGTGTACAGAGGGGACAGTACCGTGTGTACAGAGGGGACAGTAACGTGTGCACAGAGGGGACAGTAACGTGTGTACAGAGGGGACAGTAACGTGTGTACAGAGGGGACAGTAACGTGTGTACAGAGGGGACAGTAACGTGTGTACAGAGGGGACAGTAACGTGTGTACAGAGGGGACAGTAACGTGTGTACCGAGGGGACAGTAACGTGTGTACCGAGGGACAGTAACGTGTGTACAGAGGGGACAGTAACGTGTGTACAGAGGAGATAGTAATGTGCGTAATAACCTGGGGGGGAGCTGTTGTTTAACAGACTGTATTGGGTATAACTGTTTGTGTTTGAAGAAACATCGATCTGACTTCTTCTCTTCCAATAAAAACAAAATGCTTTCTTCTTTGAATAAAGTTATCATTCTTGCATTTTATGTAAATAAGGGTGCGGCACAGTGGTTAGCACTGCTGCCTCACAGCACCAGGGTCCCAGGTTCGATTCCCGGCTGGGTCCCTGTCTGTGCGGAGTCTGCACGTTCTCCCCGTGTGTGCGTGGGTTTCCTCCGGGTGCTCCGGTTTCCTCCCACAGTCCAAAGATGTGCAGGTTAGGTGGATTGGCCATGCTAAATTGCCCTTAGTGACCAAAAAAGTTTAGGTGGGATTACAGAGATAGGGCGGGGAAGTGGGCCTAGGTATGGTATTCTTTCAGAGGGTCAGTACTGACTCGATGGGCCGAATGGCCTCCTTCTGCCCTGTGGGGATTCTATGAATCATCTTTCTCGTATATTCCTTTGATATTATCAATTAATCAAATTATTATTATCATTCTTCAATCGCCAATAAAATTATTGTTTTAACACAATACTCGTCACAATCTCTCGTTTCTGTTACGTCCAGTGATTGTCTCCGAACCGGAGTGACTCCTTACAACAGTCCAAGCATTATCCAATTGGGTAATGAGTCTCTTTGCTTTCCTATTGGTGTAGGTAGGTCAGCCACGTCAACACCGGTGATGCCAGACTAATGGCGGAAGCCTGGGGGCGATGAAACCTCCGGGAATATATTTAATCTCAGTTGGCAAATTCTGGCTGACTGGTTCCGTGGGATAGGAGGCCGTACGGCAGCCATCTTGTTGTGTCTCAGTACCCCGCCCTGATTGGCTGAGGTAGGATAATCGATGAGGTGCCTGTTCAGTCAATCGTCTGTGCTGAGCTTGGTTGGAGGTTCTTAGTCGTCCATGGGGCAGCAGGGTAGCATGGTGGTTAGCATAAATGCTTCACAGCTCCAGGGTCCCAGGTTCGATTCCCGGCTGGGTCACTGTCTGTGTGGAGTCTGCACGTCCTCCCCCTGTGTGCGTGGGTTTCCTCCGGGTGCTCCGGTTTCCTCCCACAGTCCAAAGATGCGCGGGTTAGGTGGATTGGCCATGCTAAATTGCCCGTAGTGTCCTAATAAAAGTAAGGTTAAGGGGGGGGGGTTGTTGGGTTACGGGTATAGGGTGGATACGTGGGGTTGAGTAGGGTGATCATGGCTCGGCACAACATCGAGGGCCGAAGGGTCTGTTCTGTGCTGTACTGTTCTATGTTCTATGTTCTATAGAATCCCTGCAGTGCAGCTGGAGGCCATTTGTCCCATCTAGTCTGTGCTGACCCTCTGAAAGAGCACCGTACCTAGCCACATGTCCCCGTAACCCAATACTCCATCTAATCTTTTGGAAACTCAGGGGCAATTTAGCGCGGTCAATCCACCTAACCTGCGCATCTTTGGAGTGTGGGAGGAAACCAGAGCACCCGGAGGAAACCCACGCAGACACGGGGAGAACGAGCAGACTCCGCACAGACCCAGCGGGGAATCGAACCTGCGACCCTGGCGCTGTGAGGTGGTCTGGTACCTTGTGATGTCGCTGGATTTGCAGTGCAGAGGCCCAGGCCAACGCTGCTGGGTTCAAACCCCACCAATCATTTGGGAAAGGCAACAGAGAAGGCCCATTGTAGCAAAGCTGCAGCATCAGCAGGAGGCAAAGGGAGGAAATGGGAGAGAGAGAAAGGCTCGTTTTCCAGCACGGGACATGGCCCCTTGCTCCTCGCTGCTGCCCTTTGCTGTGCTTCTCTGCTATCACCGCCCCGCTGCAGTTCACAGCAACAGAACCTATTATTATTTTTCCTCGCTTCTCTCCCAGGCTGCCAGACAATGACAGGAAATGTTCGCTCCCAGCCTCAGTTTCCTGTCCACGCAGAGCAGCCTTGTCCCACAGCTCGATGGACCGTCCACCGCCTGCAGTCTCCTCTCTCCTGACAACCAACAGCCAGGGTGGGTGGACTCCGCTGTGCCAGTGACACTGTGCGGCTTTACTGCCGGACAGGCATGGACCCTGGGGTGGACTCTCTGACTCGCTCTCCCTCCTCCGCGGTGAGTACAAAACATTTATTCTCTGGCGGTGACCAAAGGTCGTACAGCAGAAGGGACTCAACCTCGGGTCACTGTCTGTGCGGAGTCCGCACGTTCTCCCCGTGTCTGCGTGGGTTTCCTCCGGGTGCTCCGGTTTCCTCCCACACTCCAAATGCGTGCAGGTGATGCCAAATTGTCCCTTAGTGTCCAAAGATGTGCAGGTTAGGTGGATTGGAAGGGGCAGCACGGTGGCGTAGTGGGTTAGCCCTGCTGCCTCACGGTGCCGAGATCTTAGGTTCGATCCTGGCTCTGGGTCACTGTCCGTGTGGAGTTTGCACATTCTCCCCGTGTCTGCGTGGGTTTCACCCCCACAACCCAAAGATGTGCAGGGTAGGTGGATTGGCCACGCTAAATTGCCCCTTAATTACAAACAAAGATTTGGGTACTCTAAATTTATTAGGAAAAAAAACTAAGGTTAGGTGGATTGGCCATGCTAAATTGTCCCTTAGTGTCCAAACGATTAGGTGGGGTTACTGGGTTATGGGGATAGGGTGGAGGAGTGGGCTTAAGTAGGATGTCCTTAGGGATGGGCCAAATGGCCTCCTTCTGTACTGTAAATTCTATGTAGATTATATGTAGAGGCGCAATGGGGGAAGGTCGCTGTGTAAGACCTTTCAGCCATAGGGAACTGAGGATCTGGGAATTGTACAGAAGCCCCTAGAGCTGTACGCCAGACAAGGCGTGGCCACTGTGAATATCAGGAGTATTGAAATTGTATCGAGGCACCTCAGGGAGGGACAGACTGTATGGAGACAAGTTAAAATTTATTGCATTTCTCTATTTTTCAAGATGTAATATTTTGTAATGTATCTTTCCAAATGGTATGAATAAAGTATGCTTTTTGGAAAACAATTATCGAATTGTTACAGCACAGAGGGGGAAATTCAGCCCAGGAGTGGATGTTTCTGATTAGTAAGTTTGTGGACGACACAAAGGTTGGTGGAATTGCGGATAGCGATGAGGACTGTCAGAGGATACAGCAAGATTTAGATCGGTTGGAGACTTGGGCGGAGAGATGGCAGATGGAGTTTAATCTGGATAAATGTGAGGTAATGCATTTTGGAAGGTCTAATGCAGGTAGGGAATATACAGTGAATGGTAGAACCCTCAAGAGTATTGACAGTCAGAGAGATCTTGGTGTACAGGTCCACAGGTCACTGAAAGGGGCAACACAGGTGGAGAAGGTAGTCAAGAAGGCATACGGCATGCTTGCCTTCATTGGCCGGGGCATTGAGTATAAGAATTGGCAAGTCATGTTGCAGCTGTATAGAACCTTAGTTAGGCCACATTTGGAGTATCGTGTTCAATTCTGGTCGCCACACTACCAGACGGATGTGGAGGCTTTAGAGCGGGTGCAGAAGAGATTTACCAGGATGTTGCCTGGAATGGAGGGCATTAGCTATGAGGAGCGGTTGAATAAACTCGGTTTGTTCTCACTGGAACGACGGAGGTTGAGGGGCGACCTGACAGAGGTCTACAAAATTATGAGGGGCATAGACAGAGTGGATAGTCAGAGGCATTTCCCCAGAATAGATGGGTCAATTACTAGAGGGCATAGGTTTAAGGTGTGAGGGGCAAAGTTTAGAGGAGATGTTCGAGGGAAGTTTTTTACACAGAGGGTAGTGGGTGCCTGGAACTCGCTGCCGGAGGAGGTGGTGGAAGCAGGGACGATAGTGACATTTAAGGGGCATCTTGATAAATACATGAATAGGATGGGAATAGAATTTTTTTTTTATTTTACAGTGCAGAAGGAGGCCATTCGGCCCATCGAGTCTGCACTGGCTCTTGGAAAGAGCACCCTACCCAAGGTCAACACCTCCACCCTATCCCCCTAACCCAGTAACCCCACCCAACACTAAGGGCAATTTTGGACATTAAGGACAGTTTAGCATGGCCAATCCACCTAACCCGCACATCTTTGGACTGTGGGAGGAAACCGGAGCACCCGGAGGAAACCCACGCACACACGGGGAGGATGTGCAGACTCCGCACAGACAGTGACCCAAGCCGGGAATCGAACCTGGGACCCTGGCGCTGTGAAGCCACTGTGCTAACCACAATGCTACCGTGCTGCCCCAAGAATAGAGGAATAGAGGGATACGGACCCAGGAAGTGTAGAAGATTTTAGTTTAGACGGGCAGCATGGTCGGCACGGGCTTGGAGGGCCGAAGGGCCTGTTCCTGCGCTGCACTTTTCTTTGTTCTTTGTTTGTTTCAATTAGACCCTTGGGGTGAGGAAGTGGTGATGGGGGGGGGAGAGGGTGGGGAGGGAAAGTAAGTGACAACCGCGACTGATGACCACCAGGTGCCTGGTGACCGAGGGACAGGGCAGTGCTCAGCTGTGTCCTTCATGGTTGAGCACGGCAAGGAGGTCAGAGGTCAACTGCTGACCCCAGAGATGTACCCCAATGAGAGACATGGTGGGGAAATGGCTTTCATTTACGTTGAACAATCTCAGGGACCTAATAGCACGGCCTCCAGACAATGAATCATAGGAGGATAGAATCCCCCACGGCGTAGAAAGAGGCCATTCGGCCCATCGAGTCTACATCAACCCTCTGAAAGAGCACCCACTTAGGCCCACACCCCCACCCATTCCCTGTAAGCCCATCTAACCCCATGTGGGAGGAAACCGGAACACCCGGAGGAAACCCACGCAGACACGGGGAGAATGTGCAAACCACACGGTCACCCCAGGCTGGCATTGAGCCCAGTTCCCTGGAGCTGTGAGGCAGCAGTGCTAACCACTGTGCCGCCCTCTGTGACGACTGCCCCAAGCTTTAGGGCGCCCCTCAGCACGTAGTCCTGGCTTGTGCCAGCCTGCAACACTCGGTCAGGGACAACTCTTTGTCCTTGGAAAACCAACAGGCTTCGGGCAGATCAAAGAGAATCTTTCACCGAGTTGATGACCCTCCAGCAGCAGTTGATGTTTGTCTCGGAGTGCGTCCCTGGGAACAGCCCGTCGAGCACAGAGTCCTGCGTCCGCGGAGCTGCTCGGGGTGAACCTCGACAAACATCACCTCATCTCTCTCCAGGCCTTCTTTTCAAAGACACAGTCCACAAGGAGATGGGTAACGGTCTCTTCCTCACCACAGTCACCCCGAGGGCCACATGCGGATAGGGTGAGACTCCGGGCGTGTGGGAAGGATCTGACCGGGATGATCTTTATCACCACCAAACAAGCCAGGTCTTGGTGCTTGTTTGAAAGTTCTGGCGATGAGACATTCTGCCAAATGACCTTGTCAGTCTGCCCAGGGAACCATCCGTCTGGATCCACCATCTCCTCTTCCCGAAGGGCCTCAAGGACGTTATGCATCACTGCCCGATCAACATGTGGTCAAAGGCTTATCTACAGAAACCGATTCATGAGGGACAGACGGTAAAGCGGGGCCCAACTGCTTGGAGCTTTGCGACACATTCTGTAACCATCCCCATGATTCACATCCACTGCACCTTCTCTGGAGAACCCAATTTGACAGAAAGCAGTGTTTCAATCCAGGTCCTTTGCAGACCCACTGGATTGTCAATGTCTCTGTTTGCAGAGGTTGGGTCCCTGCGTCTGAATGTACGTCGCTTCGAGCAAGTGTAAATGAGGCATGTTATGAACTCAACTAAATATCCTCAACTGGTTGTTGCTATACCTATCAGCGCACTCAGGAGTGTTCAGTAAGTGCTGCCCAATTGTGGGTTTTTTTTTTAAATTTTAGAGTACCCAATTCATTTTTTCAAATTAAGGGGCAATTTAGCGTGGCCAATCCACCTACCCTGCACATAGAACATAGAACATAGAACATAGAACGATACAGCGCAGTACAGGCCCTTCGGCCCTCGATGTTGCACCGACATGGAAAAAAATACTAAAGGCCATCTAACCTACACTATGCCCTTATCATCCATATGCTTATCCAATAAATTTTTAAATGCCCTCAATGTTGGCGAGTTCACTACTGTTGCAGGTAGGGCATTCCACGGCCTCACCACTCTTTGCGTAAAAAACCTATCTCTGACCTCTGTCCTATATCTATTACCCCTCAATTTAAGGATATGTCCCCTCGTGCTAGCCACCTCCATCCGCGGGAGAAGGCTCTCACTGTCCACCCTATCTAACCCTCTGATCATTTTGTATGCCTCTATTAAGTCACCTCTTAACCTTCTTCTCTCTAACGAAAACAACCTCAAGTCCATCAGCCTTTCCTCATAAGATTTTCCCTCCATACCAGGCAACATCCTGGTAAATCTCCTCTGCACCCGTTCCAAAGCTTCCACGTCCTTCCTATAATGAGGCGACCAGAACTGTACGCAATACTCAATGTGGCCGTACTAGAGTTTTGTACAACTGCAACATGACCTCATGGCTCCGGAACTCAATCCCTCTACCAATAAAGGCCAACACACCATAGGCCTTCTTCACAACCCTATCAACCTGGGTGGCAACTTTCAGGGATCTATGTACATGGACACCGAGATCCCTCTGCTCATCCACACTACCAAGAATTTTACCATTAGCCAATATTCCGCATTCCTGTTATTCTTTCCAAAGTGAATCACCTCACACTTCTCCACATTAAACTCCATTTGCCACCTCTCAGCCCAGCTCTGCAGCTTATCTATGTCCCTCTGTAACCTACAACATCCTTCCGCACTGTCTACAACTCCACCGACTTTAGTGTCATCTGCAAATTTACTCACCCATCCTTCTGCGCCCTCCTCTAGGTCATTTATAAAAATGACAAACAGCAACGGCCCCAGAACAGATCCTTGTGGTACGCCACTCGTAACTGAACTCCATTCTGAACATTTCCCATCAACCACCACTCTCTGTCTTCTTTCAACTAGCCAATTTCTGATCCACATCTCTAAATCACCCTCAATCCCCAGCCTCCGTATTTTCTGCAATAGCCGACCGTGGGGAACCTTATCAAACGCTTTACTGAAATCCATATACACCACGTCAACTACTCTACCCTCGCCTACCTGTTCAGTCACCTTCTCAAAGAACTCGATAAGGTTTGTGAGGCATGACCTACCCTTCACAAAAGCATGCTGACTATCCCTAATCATATTATTCCTATCTAGATGATTATAAATCGTATCTTTTATAATCCTCTCCAAGACTTTACCCACCACATACGTTAGGCTCACCGGCCTATAGTTACCGGTGTTATCTCTACTCCCCTTCTTGAACAAAGGGGCCACATTTGTTATCCTCCAGTCCTCTGGCACTATTCCTGTAGCCAATGATGACCTAAAAATCAAAGCCAAAGGCTCAACAATCTCTTCCCTGGCTTCCCAGAGAATCCTAGGATAAATCCCATCAGGCCCCGGGGACTTATCTATTTTCACCTTGTCCAGAATTGCCAACACTTCTTCCCTACGCACCTCAATGCCATCTATCCTAATAGCCTGGGTCTCAGCATTCTCCTCCACAATATTATCTTTTTCCTGAGTGAATACTGACGAAAAGTATTCATTTAGTATCTCGCTTATCTCCTCAGCCTCCACACACAACTTCCCACCACTGTCCTTGACTGGCCCTACTCTTACCCTAGTCATTCTTTTATTCCTGACATACCTATAGAAAGCTTTTGGGTTTTTCTTGATCCTACCTGCCAAAGACTTCTCATGTCCCCTCCTTGCTCGTCTTAGCTCTCTCTTTAGATCCTTCCTCACTTCCCTGTAACTATCAAGTGCCCCAACTGAGACTTCACGCCTCATCTTCACATAGGCCTCCTTTTTCCTCTTAACAAGAGATTCCACTTCTTTGGTAAACCACGGTTCCCTCGCTCTACCCTTTCCTCCCTGTCTGACTGGTACGTACTGATCAAGAACACGCAATAGCTGTTCCTTGAACAAGCTCCACATATCCAGTGTGCCCAACCCTTGCAGCCTACTTCTCCAACCTACACATCCTAAGTCATGTCTAATGGCATCATAATTGCCCTTCCCCCAGCTATAACTCTTGCCCTGCGGGGTATACTTATCACTTTCCATCACTAATGTAAAGGTCACCGAATTGTGGTCACTGTTTCCAAAGTGTTCACCTACCTCCAGACCTAACACCTGGCCTGGTTCATTACCCAAAACCAAATCCAATGTGGCCTCACCTCTTGTTGGCCTGTCAACATATTGTGTCAGAAAACCCTCCTGCACACATTGTACAAAGAACGACCCATCCAATGTACTCGAACTATATCTTTTCCAGTCAATATTCGGAAAGTTAAAGTCTCCAATAACAACTACCCTGTTACTTTCGCTCTTTTCCAGAATCATCTTCGCCATCCTTTCCTCTACATCTCTAGAACTATTAGGTGGCCTATAGAAAACTCCCAGCAGGGTGACATCTCCTTTCCTGTTTCTAACTTCAGCCCATACTACCTCGGAAGAAGAGTCTCCATCTAGCATCCTTTCCGCCACCGTAATACTGTCCTTGACTAGCAGCGCCACACCTCCCCCTCTTTTGCCCCCTTCTCTGAGCTTACTAAAACACCTAAACCCCGGAACCTGCAACAACTATTCCTGTCCCTGCTCTATCCATGTCTCTGAAATGGCCACAACATCGAAGTCCCAGGTACCAACCCATGCTGCCAGTTCCCCTACCTTATTTCGTATACGCCTGGCATTGAAATAGACACACTTCAAACCACCTACCTGAACACTGGCACCCTCCTGCGAAGTCAAATCTGTGCTCCTGACCTCTATACTCTCAATCTCCCGTACCCCAAAACTACAATCCAGGTTCCCATGCCCCTGCTGAATTAGTTTAAACCCCCCCAAAGAGTACTAACAAATCTCCCCCCCAGGATATTGGTGCCCCTCAGGTTCAGATGTAGACCATCCTGTCTATAGAGGTCCCACCTTCCCCAGAAAGAGCCCCAGTTATCCAGAAATCTGAATCCCTCCCGCCTGCACCATCCCTGTAGCCACGTGTTTAATTGCTCTCTCTCCCTATTCCTCATCTCACTATCACGTGGCACGGGCAACAACCCAGAGATAACAACTCTGTTTGTTCTCGCTCTGAGCTTCCATCCTAGCTCCCTAAAGTCCTGCCTGACATCCTTGTCCCCTTTCCTATCTATGTCGTTAGTGCCAATGTGGACTACGACTTGGGGCTGCTCCCCTTCCCCCTTAAAGACCCGAAAAACACGATCCAAGACATCACGTACCCTTGCACCTGGGAGGCAACATACCAAACGTGAGTTTCTCTCGCTCCCAAAAAATCTCCTATCTGTGCCCCTGACTATTGAGTCCCCAATTACTAATGTTCTACTCCTTTCCCCCCTTCCCTTCTGAGCAACAGGGACAGACTCCGTGCTAGAGTCCCGTACCTCATGGCTTACCCCTGGTAAGTCGTCCCCCCCACAAGTATCCAAAACGGTATACTTGTTACTCAGGGGAACGACCGCAGGGGGTCCCTGCACTGACTGCTTCTTCCCAGTCCCTCTTACAGTTACCCATCTATCTCCAGTCTTTGGTGTAACTACTTCCCTGAAGCTCCTATCTATGACCACCTCTGCCTCCCGAATGATCCGAAGTTCATCCAACTCCAGCTCCAGTACCATAACTCGGTCTTGTAGGAGCTGGAGCTGGCTGCACTTCCTGCAGGTAAAATCAGCAGGGACACTAACGGCCGAGAAGGGCCGAGATCTCAGAAGTTGTGCGACTGCTCAACAGCAGAGGGACGGGGAGGAGCCAGGTCAGGGAGGGGTCTGAAAACGACAATGATGAGTTTACAAACGAGGCATTGCGGGGTCCATTTGTAGCTTAGCGATGGATGATACTCAGGAGATGGGAAGCAGAGATTTTCCTAAGCGCAGGAGAGTGGAAACGGGGCTCAGCCAAGTCAGCATTTGAACGGTGCCTGGAGTAACGAAGGAGAATTTGAAGAACAGCGAGGCACGGACAGAACATCTAGCCATTGTCCCATTGCTGATTTCGAAGGCGAATGGAGTTTTGTCCTTCATTGCGAGAGGGATGGAGTTTAAGACTAGGGAGGGTATGCTGCAATTGTATAAGGTGTTAGTGAGGCCACACCTGGAGTATCGTGTTCAGTTTTGGTCTCCTTACCTGAGAAAGGTAAGCACAGTAGCATAGTAGTTAGCACAATTGTTTCACAGCTCTAGGTCCCAGGTTCGATTCCCGGCTGGGTCACTGTCTGTGCGGAGTCTGCACGTTCTCCCCGTGTCTGCGTGGGTTTCCTCCGGGTGCTCTGGTTTCCTCCCACAGTCCAAAGACGTGCAGGTTAGGTGGATTGGCCATGATAAATTGCCCTTAGTGACCAAAAAGGTTAATTGGGGTTACTGGGTTAAGGGGATGGGGTGGAGTAGGTGTGTGCTTGAGTGGGGTGCTCTTTCCAAGGGCCGGTGCAGACTCGATGGGCCGAATGGCCTCCTTCTGCACTGTAAATTCAATGATAATTGTATGAAAGGATGTACTGGCGCTGGAGGGTGTGCAGAGGAGATTCACTAGGTTAATCCCAGAGCTGAAGGGGTTGGATTATGAGGAGAGGTTGAGTAGACTGGGACTGTACTCGTTGGAATTTAGAAGGATGCGGGGGGATCTTATAGAAACATTTAAAATTATGAAGGGAATAGATAGGATAGATGCGGGCAGGTTGTTTCCACTGGCGGGTGACAGCAGAACTAGGGGACATAGCCTCAAAATAAGGGGAAGTAGATTTAGGACTGAGTTTAGGAGGAACTTCTTCACCCAAAGGGTTGTGAATCTATGGAATTCCTTGCCCAGTGAAGCAGTTGAGGCTCCTTCATTAAATGTTTTCAAGATAAAGATAGATAGTTGATTTGAAGAATAAAGGAATTAAGGGTTATGATGTTTGGGCCGGAAAGTGGAGCTGAGTCCAAAAAAGATCAGCCATGATCTCATTGAATGGCGGAGCAGGCTCGAGGGGCCAGATGGCCGACTCCTGCTCCTGGTTCTTATGCCTCTTGTGGAATCTTGCTGTGCACAAAATGGCTGCTGCTTTTCCTACATTACACCTGTGCCTGCACTTCCTAAAGCACATCATTGGCGGCAAAATGCTTTGAAGATACCCGATGGCCATGAAAGGTGCTACATCAATGCAAGTCTTTCTTTCTGTCTGCGTAATGGGTGTAATTTCCTGAAGGGTTGAGACGATTGACTGGGACCAATGGAGGTTTCAGCAGCTGTGTGTTCCCGTTCAATGCTTGTTCATTGCCTCAATTGTTTGATACCTCACAAGGTTCAAAGTTGCTCGACTTCCTGTTGAATTCATCAGCGCCTCTCACCAGAGGTTAGTGTTAAAGTGTGGAAAGAAAACAGCAGGAAAACCTGAGGCGCACGCTGTGCGTCTCTGATAAGGGAATCCTGCCTGGAATTGTGCAGATGTCAGCTCCTCTCAAATCACTTCCGACATCAATTTCCTGACGCTTTTGAGTTCAATGTGTCAATGTGCTCCTTTGCAAGCCAGATGTTTTAGTTGGCCCACTGCTCTTTGCAATAGAGAGCAGAAGTTATTGTTTTAAAGTGTCACAGTCGGCGATGTTATGGGTCTGGATCACCACCCTGACTTTGGTTAAGATTCCGGATGAGAACCCAACTATTTGCACTTGGCAAAAGTGTGAGGGAACGTTACTGCAACACAGGAGCGATAGCACTGACCAGGTAGCAGTGGCGCCGTGGGTTAGCCCTGCTGCCTCATGGCGCCGAGGTCCCAGGTTCGAATCCCGCCCCTGGGTCACTGTCCGTGTGGAGTTTGCACATTCTCCCCGTGTCTGCGTGGGGTTTCACCCCCACAACCCAAAGATGTGTGGGGTAGGCCGATTGGCCACACTAAATTGCCCCTTAATTGGAAAACTATAAACTCAAAAAAAAATTTTTTTTGAAGCACTGACCAGATAGCTTTTATATTAAAACAAACTTTCATTTGAACATAGAATTAAACACATTGGCAACCAAGAAAGAGCTTTACAGTTAACAGGTACGACATCTTAACTTGCTTCCTGAAAATGAAATTCGCTTATTGTCACGAGTAGGCTTCAATGAAGTTACTGTGAAAAGCCCCTAGTCGCCACATTCCGGCGCCTGTCCGGGGAGGCTGGTACGGGAATCGAACCGTGCTGCTGGCCTGCTTGGTCTGCTTTAAAAGCCAGCGATTTATCCCAGTGAGCTAAACCAGCCCCATTCCTGAAATCTGCCTCTACATTCCAATAAAGTAAACCCATGTATAAAGTTAACAACCAGGTTTTACTTGCTTATCTTGGTGCAGAGTCCTTGGGTTTTTTTTTAGGAACAAGCTGAAAACCTTCTGCTCAGCCGAGAGCCCTGGAAGCAACTCCTTTGTCCAGACGCACCATAAAATACGACAATTTCTTATGTTGATAAGAAAAGTGACGGGAAAAGTAGCGGTGAAGCTGTCGGCCTCAATAGCGGCCTCCTCCCCCGTATCATGAGGAACTCTGGAAAAACATATACAAGAGGTGGGCCCCATGATGCCCAGCTGGTGGGGTGGGCTCAGCCGCCAACTTAGATTTTTGTAAAGTTCAGCGGGAATCCCCCTTACATCACTGCCACCTGCCACCCCCCCCCCCCCCCACACCCCCAGGACAATTGTGACGAGACTTCCCTCGGACTGATGACATGAGACACATCAACTCCAACCTTCCAGAACGCCTTGATCCATTGCAATTCACCTACCGCCACAACATGTCCACAGCAGATGGTACCTCCCTGGCTCCGTACTCATCCCTGGAGCATCTCGACAACAGGGACACCTACATCAGACTCCTGGTCATTGACTACAGCTCCGCCTTCAACACCATAAACCCAGCCGAGCCCACATCTAAACTCCAAAACCTCGGTCTTGGCTCCTCCCTCTGCAAATGGATCCTCGATTTCCTGGCTCACAGACCACAACCTGTGAGGTTAAACAACCTCCTCCATGATAGTCCTCAATACCGGGGCCCCGCATGGTTGTGTACTTAGCCCCCTACTATAGTCCCTATACACACACAACTGTGTGAAAAATACAGCTCCAACTCCATCTACAAGTTTGCTGACGACAGGGCCATTGTGGGTCGGATCTCAAATAACGACGAGTCCGAATACAGGAGGGAGATAGAGAACCTGGTGGAGTGGTCTAGCGACAACAATCTCTCCCTCAATGCCAGCAAAACTAAAGAGCTGGTCATCGACTTCAGGAAGCAAAGTACTGTACACACCCCTGTCAGCATCAACGGGGCCGAGGTGGAGATGGTTAGCAGTTTCAAATTCCTAGGTGCACATCACCAACGCTCTGTCCTGGTCCACTCACGTCGACGCTACCACCAAGAAAGCACAACAGCTTATACCTCCCCAGGAAATTAAGGAAATTCAGCATGTCCACAATGATTCTTACCAATTTTTACACATGCATCGTAGAAGGCATCCTAGAGAATCATAGAATTACAATATCATAGAATCCCTACAGTGCAGAAGGAGGCCATTCGGCCCATCGAGTCTGCAACAGCCCACTGAAAGGGTGCCCTATCTCTGTAACCCTAGCCTCACCTAACATGCATATTCTTGGAACCAACAATTCTACGGACACGTGTTTGTAAGATTAGAATAGCGGTTTTAATATACTCACAACAGAGCCAGCCGGTTAGTCATTGAACTTTCAGTGAACTGGCCGGCTGACCCTGTGGCACTGATCTTTATACAGCAGCTCCAGGGGGTGGAGTCCTGGGCGGAACCAAGGGAGAAGCCCCGTACAATTCTCGGCGCATTCCCAGAGCTACTCCCCCTGGTGGTCAGGTAGTGCAACTGCGCTTACAATATAGACACATGTATATACAGATTATAATCCGGTGTGAATCACATTCACCACACATATGTTTGGCCAATCCACCTAATCTGCACGTTTTTGGACTGAGTGAGGAAACCGGAGCACCCGGAGGAAATTCACGCAGACACGGGGAGAACGTGCAGATTCTGCACAGACAGTGACCCAGCCGGAATCGAACCCGGGTCTCTGGCACTAACCACTAACCAATGTGCCTCCGTGCCGATTGCAGAGATAGGGAGGAGCGAGGCCATAAAGGGTTTTGAAGACAAGGATGGGAATTGTGAAGTTAAGACGTTGCTAGGCCGGGAGGCAACGTAGGTCGGGAAACAGAGTTTTAAAAGACCTCAAGTAACAACAACAATTTCTATTTGTATAGCGGCCTGGAATCTCCCAAGGAGTTACAGGTCAGTGTCATCGAACACGAACTGCCACCAAGTCGCGTAAGGAGGTTTTAGGACAGGCCGTCAGATATTTGGTCAGAGGGCGGGGTTTAGGTACATGGTAAAGCTGGGGACATGAGGGTTGCTGCAGCTGGGGACATGAGGGTTGCTGCAGCTGGGGAAATGAGGGTTGAGGCGGCTGGGGAAATGAGGGTTGAGGCAGCTGGGGACATGAGGGTTGAGGCAGCTGGGGACATGAGGGTTGAGGCAGCTGGGGAAATGAGGGATGAGGCAGCTGGGGAAATGAGGGTTGAGGCAGCTGGGGAAATGAGGGATGAGGCAGCTGGGGAAATGAGGGTTGCTGCAGCTGGGGAAATGAGGGTTGAGGCAGCTGGGGAAATGAGGGTTGAGGCAGCTGGGGAAATGAGGGTTGCTGCAGCTGGGCAAATGAGGGTTGCTGCAGCTGGGGAAATGAGGGTTGCTGCAGCTGGGGACATGAGGGTTGAGGCAGCTGGGGAAATGAGGGTTGCTGCAGCTGGGGAAATGAGGGTTGAGGCGGCTGGGGAAATGAGGGTTGAGGCAGCTGGGGAAATGAGTGTTGAGGCGGCTGGGGAAATGAGGATTGAGGCAGCTGGGGAAATGAGTGTTGAGGCAGCTGGGGAAATGAGGATTGAGGCAGCTGGGGAAATGAGGGTTGAGGCAGCTGGGGAAATGAGGGTTGAGGCAGCTGGGGAAATGAGGGTTGAGGCAGCTGGGGAAATGAGGGTTGAGGCAGCTGGGGAAATGAGGGTTGAGGCGGCTGGGGAAATGAGGGTTGAGGCAGCTGGGGAAATGAGGGTTGAGGCAGCTGGGGAAATGAGGGTTGAGGCAGCTGGGGAAATGAGGGTTGAGGCGGCTGGGGAAATGAGTGTTGAGGCGGCTGGGGACATAACTGCTGATGGTCGAGTGAACGAAGCGGAGAATGGAGCAGGAGGCAGAGATGGAGGAATAGAGTCCTTGTGTTCGGGGTTGAATAGGATAGAATCCCTATAGTGCAGAAGGAGGCCATTCAGCCCATCGAGTCTGGACAACCCTCTGAAAGAGAACCCTACCTACCCTAACCCTAACCCTTGCCCTATCCCCATAACCCCATCTAACCTTTGGACACTAAGGGACAATTTAGCACGGCCAATCCGCCTAACCTGCGCAGCTTGGGACTGTGGGAGGAAACCGGAGCACCCGGAGGAAACCCACGCAGACACGGGGAGAACGTGCAAACTCTGCACAGACAGTGACCCAAGGTCAGAATTGAACCCGGGTCCCTGGTGCTGTGAGGCAGTAGTGCTAACCACCTGGGTGCAATAAAAACCTGATCGCTTCCTTTACAGGTACAAACGGGAAAAATGTCCACCTGCGTAAAGTCCTTTGCCACAACGATGGGGCTTTGTTGCTTGTGAGATGACTGCTATATCCTAATATGCGATCAACAGTGCTCAACTAGCTATTATCTTGTTTACACAGAACATGCCATTCTTTGGGATCCTCCTGTGCTCGGTGACCCTGATGCAGCGCTGTACCCTGGCAGTGAACTCAGTTTCCCTTTCAGCGGACATCCAGTGTCCAAACGGCTGTGTGTGCCAACTGTACCATCGCATCAACTGTGCCAACATCAGCCTTGGTGACCTTCCCACTCAGCTACCCGAGGTCACCACGGAGCTGCAGTTCACCGCTGGTCACCTGCCCATCATCCCGGCGGATTCCTTCCTCAACCTGAGCCACCTGATGGCTCTGCACCTGAGCGGCAACAACATCCGGCAGGTCAAGCCGGGTGCCTTCAATGGACTGAGCCAGCTGCAGTATCTCCATCTCAACAACAACAGCATTGAGGCGCTGGAGATTGGGGTTTTCAGGGAGGTAACCACTGTGACGTACCTACACCTGGAAAACAACCTCATCGCCAACTTAATGCCAGGTAGCCAAAGCTCTTTTACCCATCAAGCATTTTGCCTAGCAAGGTTGTAAGGAATAGTTAACTGCGTGCGTGCACAACCCGAGGCATTTTTTTGGAAAATATTTTATTGAGGCATCTATAATTTCGACAATTTTAAACATCAAATTTCAACAAAACAGTGACACAGCGCAACATAACCAACAAACTCCCCCGGGCACAAACCCCAGCCAACATGGCTGACACAGTGTCACCTTCCCCAGCCCACCCTCTAGAACATAGAACATAGAACAGTACAGCACAGAACAGGCCCTTCGGCCCTCAATGTTGTGCCGAGCAATGATCACCCTACTCAAACCCACGTATCCACCCTATACCCGTAACCCAACAACCACCCCCTTAACCTTACTTTTAGGACACTACGGGCAATTTAGCCTGGCCAATCCACCTAACCCGCACATCTTTGGACTGTGGGAGGAAACCGGAGCACCCGGAGGAAACCCACGCACACACGGGGAGGACGTGCAGACTCCGCACAGACAGTGACCCAAGCCGGGAATCGAACCTGGGACCCTGGAGCTGTGAAGCATTTATGCTAACCACCATGCTACCGTGCTGCCATAAAATCACTTATTGTAGGCTTCAAATGAAGTTACTGTGAAAAGCCCCTAGTCACCACATTCTGCCGCCTGTTCGGGGAGGCTGGTGCGGGAATTGAACCTGCGCTGCTGGCCTGCCTTGAAACTCTGATGGTTCTCCTGCCCTTACTCATCTCTCCCACTCCCCCCCCCCCCCCCCCCCCCCCGAACGGCTGCCACCTCCGATCAAACCCCTGCAATGACCCCCTCAAGGCAAATTTAATTTTCTCCAGTCTGAGAAAGCCGGCCATGTCTCTGACCCACGCCCCCTGACTTTGGGGGTTCCAAGTCCCTCCATCCTAGTAAGATCTGTTCACCGGGTCACCAGGGAGGCAAAGGCCAGGCCGTCGGCCTCTTTCACCCCCTGGGCACCCGGGTCTTCCGACACGCCAAACATCGCCACCTCTGGTCTGGGCACTGTGGTGATATGCATCACTGTAAATACACAAGGGGTTAATGTAAATGCACTACAACTAAATAAACACTAGAGGGAGCACCAGAGACGTGCAGACATACAGCTAATGAACACATAGAATTGGGCACGGCCAATGGGCAGTCAAGATACCCAGAGGTGACACTACCACAAGGGGGCATTACACAACCCATATATAAGGACAGGGCACACATGCTCTGCCTCTTTCCACAGGCGACACTTAAAGAGTAGGACAGTAGGTCAGATCAGAAGCATCACACCCACCACGTGGCTTAGAGCAGACTGGTTAGTTAGACTGAGTTAATATAGCAAGATTAGCAGGAGAGTCGAACTCACAGAGAACTGTGCTAATGGTTCAATAAATCACATTGAACTGACTTCAAAGTCTGGAGTATCTTTTGGTCAAAGCTGCATCGAGTTGCAGCCTGTGTTATCCCAGAGTGCATAACACAACAGCCCCCACCCTCAGCTTTAATACTTCTGACATGACGTCAGAAAACCCCTGCCAGAAACCCCCTCAGCTTCGGAGATGCCCAAAACATATGGAAATAGTTCGCAGGACCCCCTCCCGCACAGCACCCACACCTATCCTCCCAACTCCTCAAAGAACCCGCCCACCCGGGACACCGTCATGTGTGGCCTGTGGACCACCTTAACCTGGATCTGGCTGAACCTGACGCACGATGAGGATGTATTAACTCTCCTCTGGTCTCCTCCCATAACCCCGCCTCCAAATCCCAATCCAGCTCTTCCTCCCACTTTCTCTTCACCTCCACTATCGGGGCTCCGTCCCGCTCCATCAGCTCCTTATAGATCTGGGAGACCTTCCCCTCTCCTACTCCTGTTCCCGACACCACCTTATCCTGCAGTTCCCGGTACGGGAAGGTGGAAACCTGTCTCAAAATCCCTCACTTGGAAATACCGGAACCCATTGCCGCCTGGCAACGCAAACTCCTCCGGGAAACCCTCATCAATAAACAGGTCTCCAAATCCCTCGATCCCCGTCCGCTGCCGCCTCCGGAACCACCCATCCGGCCCCCCCCCCCTGGAGCGAACCGGTGATTATCACAGATCGGTGCCCACAACGGCGCCCCCTCCAACCCCGTGTGCTGCCGCCATTGCCCCCACACCCTCAGAGCTGCCACGGCCCCCCCAGGCCTGTGGAGTACCGAGCCGGCGACAAGGGCATAGGTACCGTTAACAGCGCCCCTAAACCCGTGCCCCCTACGTGACGCCGCCTCCACCCACTCCCACACCGACCCCCCCCCCCTCCCCCCCCCCCCTCCCCCCTCCACCACCACCCACTTCCTGACCATCGCAATATTCGCCGCCCAGGAGTAATTAATAAAATTCGGAAGAGCCCCCATCCCTCGCAGCCCCCCCTCCCCCATCCCTCGCAGCCCCCCCTCCTCCCCATCCCTCGCAGCCCCCCCTCCCCATCCCTCGCAGCCCCCCTCCCCCACCCCTCGCAGCCCCCCCTCCCCCCCCCCTCGCCGCCCCCCCTCCCCATCCCTCGCAGCCCCCCCTCCCCCACCCCTCGCAGCCCCCCACCCCACCCCTCACAGCCCCCCTCCCCCACCCCTCGCAGCCTCCCCCTCCCCCATCCCTCGCAGCCCCCCCTCCCCCACCCCTCGCAGCCCCCCCTCCCCCATCCCTCGCAGCCCCCCCTCCCCATCCCTCGCAGCCCCCCCTCCTCCCCATCCCTCGCAGCCCCCCCTCCCCATCCCTCGCAGCCCCCCCCCTCCCCCATCCCTCGCAGCCCCCCCCTCCCCCACCCCTCGCAGCCCCCCCTCCCCCACCCCTCGCAGCCCCCCCTCCCCCACCCCTCTCAGCCCCCACTCCCCCCCCCCTCGCAGCCCCCCTCCCCCACCCCTCGCAGCCCCCCCTCCCCCACCCCTCGCAGCCCCCCCCCTCCCCCACCACTCGCACGCACCCCCCCCCCCTCCCTCCAGCAGCACCTTCTTAACCCACCCACACAAATCCCGAGATCACTGGTCACTAAACGCCTCCCCTTCACAAACCCCGTCTGGCCCTTCCCTATTATCCCTGGTTTGCAGTCTTCGATCCTCGTGGCTAGGATCGCTGCCAGTAGCTTGGCATTTACATTTAACAGGGAGATCGGCCTGTTTGACCCACAGTTTTTCGAGGCCTTATCTCGCCTTAAAATGAGGGAGATCGATGCCTGTGACAACGTGGGGTGGGGGGGGGGGGGGGGGGGGGAGCAATCCCAACTCCTTTGCTTCATTGAAGGCTCTCACCAACAGGGGTCCCAAAAACCCCGAAAACTTCTTGTAAAATTCCACTGGGTACCCGTCCGGCCCCGGGGCCTTACCTGATTCCATCGCCTCCAGCTCCTCCATTACTTCTACAAGCCCAATTGGGGCCCCCCACCAGCTCCTCACCAACCATCGGGAACTCCAACCCTCCCAGAAACCGTCTCATCCCCTCTTCCCCGGCTGGGGGTTCCGACTCGTACAATTAACCATAAAAGTCTCTAAACCCCCCCCCCCCCCCCCCCCCCCCCACTGGGTCCAGGACAGTATTCCCACCTGTGACCTTCACTTTCCCAATCTCTCCCGCTGCCTCTTGCTTCCTCATCTGGTGCCCTGACATCCTGCTCGCTCTCTCCCCATACTCGTACACCGCCCCCCTCTCACCCGTCTCAACTGCCCTATCGGCCTTCCCCGTAGATAACAGCTCGAATTCCATTTGCAATCTCTGCCGTTCCTTTAGCAGCCCTTCCGATGCATCTCTCCTGTCCACCTGCAGGATTTCTCCCACTAGCCTTTCTACCTCCACCCGCTCCGCCTTCTCCCTGCCTGCCCAAATCAAAATAAACTCTCCCCTGACCACTGCCTTTAATGCCTAAGATTGGTGGAGTTGCAGATAGCGAGGAGGACTGTCAGCGAAGGGGCTGTTTAGCTCACTGGGCTAAATCGCTGGCTTTGAAAGCAGACCAAGGCAAGCCAGCAGCAATTCCCGTAACAGCCTCCCCGAACAGGTGCCGGAATGTGGCGACTAGGGGCTTTTCACAGTAACTTCATTTGAAGTCTACTCGTGACAATAAGCGATTTTCATTTCATTTCATTTCAGATTACAACAAAATATAGATAGATTGGAGAGTTGGGCAGAGAAATGGCAGATGGAGTTCAATCCAGGCAAATGCGAGGTGATGCATTTTGGAAGATCCAATTCAAGAGCGGACTATATGGTCAATGGAAGGGTCCTGGGGAAAATTGATGTACAGAGAGATCCGGGAGTTCAGGTCCATTGTACCCTGAAGGTGGCAACACAGGTGGATAGAGTGGTCAAGAAGGCATACAGCATGCTTGCCTTCATCGGACGGGGTATTGAGTACAAGAGTCGGCAGGTCATGTTACAGTTGTATAGGACTTTGGTTAGGCCACATTTGGAATACTGCGTGCAGTTCTGGTCGCCACATTACCAGAAGGATGTGGATGCCTTGGAGAGGGTGCAGAGGAGGTTCACCAGGATGTTGCCTGGTATGGAGGGTGCTAGCTATGAAGAAAGGTTGAGTAGATTAGGATTGTTTTCGTTGGAAAGACGGAGGTTGAGGGGGACCTGATTGAGGTCTACAAAATTATGAGAGGTATGGACAGGGTGGATAGCAACAAGCTTTTTCCAAGAGTGGGGGTGTCAGTTACAAAGGGGTCACGTTTCAAGGTGAGAGGGGGAAAGTTTAAGGGAGATGTGCGTGGAAAGTTTTTTACGCAGAGGGTGGTGGGTGCCTGGAACGCTTTACCAGCGGAGGTGGTAGAGGCGGGTACGATAGCATCATTTAAGAGGCATCTAGGCGGGTATATGAATGGGTGGGGAACAGAGAGAAGTAGACCTTGGAAAATAGGAGACAGGTTTAGATAAAGGATCTGGATCGGCGGAGTCTGGGAGGGCCGAAGGGCCTGTTCCTGTGCTGTAATTTTCTTTGTTCTTTGTTCCCAGACCGTCCCTTTCGTAACCACCCCCGTGTCATTAATCTCTACATATCCCCGGCTTTCCTCAGCCGCTCGCACACGGCACCCTCCCCTCACAGTCCCACATCCAGCCTTCATTGTGGGGGCTGGGGGCCCCCCTTGCTCACTCGTAAATCCACCAGGTGGGGGGGGGGGGGCATGGTCCAACACCACTATTGCCGAATATTCAGCATCCACCGCCCCTGCCAACAACGTCTTATCAAACACGAAGAGATCTATTCAGGAATACACCTTATGCACGTGGGAGTAAAACAAAAATTCTGTTGCCCTCAGCCTCCCAAATCTCCACGGATCCACCGCCCCCCCCAATGTGCTCCATGAACCCCCGAAGCTCCTTATCTGCAGCCGACATCCTTCCCGGCCTCGAGCTCGACCGGTCCAGTCTCGGATCCAGGACCACATTAAAGGTCCCCCCCCCCCTATAATCAGAGTCCAGGGGCCGGATTCTCCCCTACCTGGCGGGGCGGGGGGTCCCGGCGGGATGGAGTGGCCTGAACCACTCCGGCATCGGGCTGCCCCAAAGGTGTGGATGTGTCCATACCTAACCTTGAGGGGCTAGGCCCGCACCGGAGTGGTTGGCGCCCCGCGCATGAGCCGGAGCGTCAGTGGCTACTGACGTCAATCCTGTGCATGCGCAGAGGAGGGGGTCTCTTCCGCCCCCGCCATGGTGAAGACCATGGCGAAGGCGGAAGGAAAAGAGTGCCCCCCACGGCACAGGCCCGCCCCCCCGCCGGCGGGACTGGCATGACAGCGGCGGGACTTCGGCCCATTGCGGGCCGGAGAATCGCCGGGGGGGGGGGAGGCCCGCTGACAGGCGCGGCGCGATTCCCACCTCCGCTGAATCTCTGGTGCCGGAGACTTCGGGAGACGGCGGGGGCAAGATTCACGCCGGCCCCCCGGCGATCCTCCTACCCGGCGGGGGATCAGAGAATCCCCTCTGTAATGAACTCCAATTGGCTTTATTGGTTGGCCAATTGGAGTATGAGCTCCCTCAATGATAGCTCATTGAGGGGGGCCCATATAATCACCTGTGTAGGCTTTGTGAGCCAGTCTTAAGTTGACTGGACTGCTAGCAGCACTGTTTGTAGCTGCTCCTGTAATATCGTTATTGTAAATAAATATTGGTGTGGTGACGGAACTCCTGCCTCCCGTGGATTACGACACCGCCCCAGGTCAGAAATCCTCCCCAGTACCCACCTCATCAATTCCTCATCGTCCCAGTTTGGGACATAGATGTTTACTGACACCACCGGCATCTCCTCCAGTTTCCCGCTTACCACAGCGGACCTTCCCCCAGAGTCAGTCACTATATTTCCCACCTCGAACGTTACCCGCTTATTGACTAAAATCGCTCTTGGAACCAACAATTCTACGGACACGTGCTTGTAGGATTAGAATAGCAGTTTTAATATACTCACAACAGAGCCAGCCGGCTAGCCATTGAACTTTCGGCGAACTGGCCGGCTGACCATGTGGCACTGATCTTTTTTTTTTTAAATAATTTTTATTGAAAGAGTTTTTCCATACAGACATTTACCCCTACTAATTTTTAAATTATTTACAACACAATCCCTCTAGGCAAATGTCCCTCCCTCGCCCGCCCTCTCGCGCGCACCAGTCCTCCTCCCCCCCCCCCCCCCCCCGGCAACCTTAACAACCAAGGCAGCCTACAGTTTCAGACATGAGCAGCAAGCAGGCTTGCCCGCGTTACAGTCGTGCGTGTCCCCCCACGACCCTTGCTGCCCCCCCCTCCCCTCCCCCCCCCTCCCCCCCCCCCCCCCCCCCCCCCCCCCCCCCCCCCGGGTTGCTGCTGCCACGACCCCGAACGTCTATCTCTGATCTAAAAAGTCAAGGAAAGGTTGCCACCCGCCTGGCGAATCCCTGTACCGACCCTCTCAGGGCAAATTTGATCCTTTCTAGCTGAATATAGCTAGCCATATCGTTAATCCAAGTTTCAACGCTTGGAGGCCTCGCGTCCTTCCATTGAATTAATATCCTTCGTCGAGCCACTAGGGACGCAAAGGCCAGTATTCCGGCCTCCCTAGCCTCCTGTACCCCCGGTTCTACCCCGACCCCAAAGATCGCAAGCCCCCATCCTGGTTTGACCCTGGACCCCACCACCTTCGACACCGTCCTTGCCACCCCCTTCCAGAACCCTTCCAGCACCGGACATGCCCAGAACATATGCACATGGTTCGCTGGGCTTCCCAGACATCTGACACACCTGTCCTCACCCCCAAAGAACCGGCTCATCCTTGTCCCCGTCATGTGAGCTCTATGCAGCACCTTAAATTGAATGAGGCTCAGCCTCGCACACGAGGAGGAAGAATTGACCTTCTCCAGTGCATCCGCCCACGTCCCGTCTTCTATCTGCTCTCCCAGCTCCCCTTCCCACTTGGCTTTCAGCTCCTCCCCTGATGCTTCTTCCGCCTCCTGCATTATCTTGTAGATGTCTGATATCTTCCCCCCTCCGACCCAGACCCCCGAGAGCACCCTATCACTCGCCCCCTTACTGGGGAGCAGGGGAAACCCCTCCACCTGCCGCCTAGCAAATGCCTTCACTTGTAGATATCTGAACATGTTTCCCGGGGGGAGCTCAAACTTCTCCTCCAGCCCTCCCAGGCTCGCAAACCTCCCCTCTATAAACAGGTCCTTCAGCTGCCGTATGCCCACCCTGTACCAGCTCTGAAATCCCCCGTCGATGTTCCCCGGGATGAATCTATGGTTCCCTCTTATTGGCGCCGCCAACAGACCTCCCATTTCCCCCCTATGTCGCCTCCACTGCCCCATATCTTGAGGGTGGCCGCCACCACCGGGCTCGTGGTGTACCTCGTGGGGGGGAGCGGCCATGGTGCCGTTACTAGGGCCCCCAGGCTTGTGTTGCCACAGGACGCCCTCTCCATTCGTTTCCAAGCTGCCCCCTCCCCTTCCATCATCCACTTGCGCACCATTGACACATTTGCCGCCCAGTAGTACCCCGAAAGATTGGGTAGTGCCAGCCCTCCACTGTCCCTACTCCGCTCCAAAAAGACCCTCCTCACCCTTGGGGTGCCATGCGCCCACACGTAGCTCATGATGCTACTCGTCACCTTTTGAAGAAGGCCCTAGGGAGGAAGATGGGCAAGCACTGAAATAAAAACAAGAACCTTGGGAGGACCGTCATTTTGATTGACTGCACCCTCCCCGCCAGCGACAGCGGTACCATGTCCCACCTCTTAAACTCCTCCTCCATCTGTTCCACCAGCCTGGAAAAGTTCAACTTGTGGAGGGTCCCCCAGTTCCTTGCCACCTGCACCCCTAAGTACCTAAAGCTCTTTCCTGCTCGCTTGAAGGGGAGTCTCCCAATACCCTCTCCCTGGTCCCCCGGGTGTATCACAAAAACCTCGCTTTTGCCCAAATTTAATTTGTACCCCGAAAAGTCCCCAAACTCTGCTAATAGTTCCATTATCTCCGGCATTCCCCCTTCTGGGTCTGCCACGTACAGCAGTAGATCATCCGCATACAGCGATACTCGATGTTCCTCCCCTCCCCTAGTCAGTCCTCTCCACCCCCCTGAACCCCTCAGTGCCATCGCCAACGGTTCAATCGCCAGTGCGAACAGTAGGGGGGATAGGGGACATCCCTGCCTGGTCCCTCGGTGGAGCCCGAAATACTCCGACCTCCTCCCGTTTGTCACTACACTCGCCGTCGGGGCCGAGTAGAGCAACTTCACCCACTTAATAAACCCTTCCCCAAACCCAAACCGTTTCAACGTCTCCCACAGGTACTCCCACTCCACCCTATCGAATGCCTTCTCCGCGTCCAGCGCTACCACTATCTCAGCCTCCCCCTCCACTGCCGGCATCATAATTACATTCAGCAATCTCCGCACGTTCGTGTTGAGCTGCCGCCCCTTCACGAACCCCGTCTGGTCCTCATGGATTACCCCTGGCACACAATCCTCTATTCTAGCTGCCAGGATCTTTGCCAGCAACTTGGCATCCACGTTCAGAAGCGAGATAGGCCTGTAGGACCCGCACTGCACGGGGTCTTTATCCCGCTTCAATATCAGGGAGATCAGAGCCTGCGACATTGTCGGGGGCAGAACCCCCCCCCTGTGGCACTGATCTTTATACAGCAGCTCCAGGGGGAGGAGTCCTGGGCGGAACCAGTACAATTCTCGAGCATTCCCAGAGCTACTCCCCCCCCCCTGGTGGTCAGATAGTGCAACTGCACTTACAATATAGACACATGTATATACAGATTATAATCCGGTGTGAATCACATTCACCGCAATCGCCACCCCCTTCGTTTTAGAATCCAATCCCGAATGAAATACTTGCCCAACCCATCTCTTCCTCAGCCTATTCTGGTCCCCACCTTCAGGTGTGTCTCTTGTAGCCTGGCCACATCCGCCTCCAATCGTTTTAACACACGGACCCTCTTGACGGGCCCATTCAACCCTCGCATGTTCCACGTGACCAGCCTGAACCCTCCACAGGAGAACTGGCAGACAAAGGTTTACTTGGCAACCCATCCACCAACTTTAACACTCACTCCCTCCACCACCGACGCACAGTGGCAGCCGTGTGTACCATTTCCAAGATGCACTCAGCAAGGTTTCATCCACAGCACCTTCTGCCACCTGGAAGGACAAGGCCAGTAGATATCTGGGAGCGCCACAAGGTCCCCCACAAGCCACACACCCATCCCGACTTGGAAATATATCAACTGCTCCTTCACTGTCGCTGGGTCAAATTCCCGGAATTCCCTGCCTAACAGCACAGTGGGTGTACCTACACCTCATGGACTGCAGCGGGAGGTCTGGTGGGGCGGCACGGTGGAACAGTGGGTTAGCACTGCTGCCTCACAGCCCCAGGGACCCAGGTTAAATTCTGGCCTCAGGTGACTGTGCGGAGTCTGCACGTTCTCCCCGTGTGTGCGTGGGTTGCCTCCGGGTGCTCCGGTTTCCTCCCACAGTCCAAAAGATGTGCGGGTTAGGTGGATTGGCCAATCATCAATCGCTCCTTAGTGTCCAAAAGGTTAGGTTAGGTGGGGTTACTGGGTTAAGGGGATAGGATGGGGGCCTGTCCCTAGGTAGGGTACCCTGTCAGAGGTTCAGTGTAGACCCAATGGGCCAAATGGCCTCCTTCCGCACTGTAGCAATTCTCAAGTGAAATTAGTGATGAGCAATAAATGCAATAAATGCCAACGACACCACATTCATAGAATCATAGAATTTACAGTGCAGAAGGAGGCCATTCAGCCCATCGAGTCTGCACCGGCTCTTTGAAAGAGCACCCCTCCACCCTATCCCCATAACCCCACCCAACACTAAGGGCAATTTTGGACACTAAGGGCCATTTAGCATGGCCAATCCACCTAACCTGACCAAGAGAACGTTTTAGGTCAATGTGTAGAGGATCCAACAAGAGACAGCGCAGTGCTGAACTTAATTCTGGGGATGGAATCCAGACAGTTACATAGATAGAATTTACAGTGCAGAAGGAGGCCATTCGGCCCATCGAGTCTGCACCGGCTCCTGGAAAGAGCACCCTACCCAAGGTCAACACCTCCACCCTATCCCCATAACCCAGTAACCCCACCCAACACTAAGGGCAATTTTGGACACTAAGGGCAATTTAGCATGGCCAATCCACCTAACCTGCACATCGTTGGACTGTGGGAGGAAACCGGAGCACCCGGAGGAAACCCACGCAGACACGGGGAGGATGTGCAGACTCCGCACAGACAGTGACCCAGCGGGGAATCGAACCTGGGACCCTGGAGCTGTGAAGCAACTGTGCTAATCACTGTGCTACCGTGCCTCCCCGGGAATGAATAAACACTGTGGATATGCAAGGCCATATTTCGGCAGTTGATTTTACACATTGGAAGAATGACAGGAGAGGGTACCGCACGATCAGACTCGCCCACCGAATCATTGTATCTGATGTATTCCAGTATACACACCCTGCACTCCACCCTGAAACTCTGTGGCCTCTGGGATGCGGTGACCACGTAGATATCCGGGCCAATTTGGGATAAAATACCTGGGAAGTTTCTCTCTGGCCCGTAACCCCCAGCAACTGTGCATTTGGCAAAGAAAATGAGTTGAAGAGATCATTCTGGCCGTGATCATTCAACGCATTCAACGTTCTAGGCAGGCAGAACCATGTTCAGCTGTCTCTCCATCTTTAGGCGAGACGTGTCTTCTCTCAGAGGACTGTTAATCCGAGGAATTCTCTTCCTCAGAGAGCAGTGAAGGCTGGGTCATTGAATATATTCAGGGCTGAGTTGGACAGGTTTTTGATTGACAAGGGAGTTAGGGGGTATGAGATAGTCTTCGTCTTGGCAAAGCAGGTTCAATGGGCTAAATCCTATCTTTTGTGTTCTTAAGGACGCTTAAGCGTAGAGTCCCAGCACTTACAGT